>NC_091491.1:11190605-11290605 GCF_947461875.1 Haliaeetus albicilla
GGCTCCTAGTCCTGGATACTTCTACAGGGGATAGAAAAGGTTTCAAGAAAAAAAAGAAGATTTCTTAATTTTGTTGACTGTCATGTTTAGGTGGGAATGGGAATAGCACAAGCCCAAAACCAGGATTCTAACTTCTCTGGAATGGTACATTATTAAATTATGTATGAAGGTACCTGATTCTTTTTTATTACTCAAGGATGTATAGATTTGTCTGCAAGCAGAGTTTAACCCATTAAATAGCAAGCAGTTTTTCCATCAGTGCCTTTTCTGAAGGTTTCTGATAGTGATTCCAGGTACATCCTTTTCCCGGCCTGAAGTGTTCCTTCTTGAAAGCGTTCCCATGTACCCTTGTGCCTCAAGCTCTGAAAACCAGCCTACGCCACTGATTAACTTGGCCCATTGTCACCTGTCATCTTGAAGCTGATTTTTCTTTTCCAGCTTATAAGGTCGACAGTGAGACAAAACTTTCCATCTGTGTGCTTTACTTGCAAGTAATTGCTCCAAAGAAGGGAGGAGGTTCCCTAGATAAAAGTACTCACTACTTTCCTTGAAACTGTCTGTAAATAAAACTCTTTCATCTTTGAACTTAAATGTATTTCAACCCCAATTTAGGTTCTTTTTCCCTCTTAGTCCTGGACCACTCTAAGTTATTTAAAAAAAAAAAAAAAAAAAAAAAGACTTTCTTAATAAGCCCCAAAGGTAATCAGAAAGAAGACAGCAAAATGAAACAACTCGTAAAATATTCCTCAACATCTTTAGGGAATACTTAATGCACACAAGGTCAGGGCTTTGTAATGGTAATTTAAGAGTTGTAGGAAGTGATCCATCATTTTAAAGAGCAACATTGCCATCCTTGACAAAAAGTTTATGTTTCGGAATCAACTTGAGTCCCTGCTCACCTCAGGAAAACAAATGCTGGCAGATCTTCTTGTAGGACATAATGAAGGAGATTTTCTATAATGTTATGCAAATGTCATGCTAAATTGTATGTAGGCATTGAGAAGCGACAGGTAATTGCAGCTGTCCAGTTTTCTGGAAAGTACTAACACTGTTCTGGATTAATTTTTCTTTCTGGAGCAGACGTTATATGGAAATTACCCTTGATTGTACACCGTCGTTCGAAAGGTCACAGCGGTAGATACAAAATCCATAGGCAGTCGATTGTCTTCCACATATTCAGCATTACTGCTCTTGCCTATTTTACCCTTAGGCATCTTTTATTTCTTGCACAGATGGTCTCACTCAGCCCTAACAAAATGTTTTAAGCTGTTGCATAAATTAAAATAAGAGGCCCCAAAGTACAAAAGTGCAACTCTTTGGTAAGAAGTTGGGGCTGGGGGGGAAATAGGCAAGGAGAGAAAACAATGCAGGGCTCTGCTTCCCTCTCTGGCACCTTCTTGAATTGGCTTCATCATGCAGGTTAGTCACAGGTATTTCCAACAAGGCAAGCTGAAATTCATGGCATGTGGAGGAACAAATGTATAAGGGTGCAGAGGAGTGGGTGTATTTGCCATTTGAATAGCACATCATATATGTGCATCAAAGTAATGAGTAAAGATGGTCAATACTTTTTGACATATTTTCTGTATTGGAAAGGGTGATTTGATCTAGCTCATTGGATTGGAAAGGGAACTGGAAAGGATTGATTTAATTTATGCTTTTATTGAAAGATTATATAATGATAATCAGCCTTCAACCTTGTCATTTGCCTTTGTTAAAATGAAGCTCCTTAGAAGCATTTCACAGGTAATTTTGAAATACTGATTTTTATTTCCAACATGGGAAGGAAAGAGGCATTGAAATGTCAGAACGTCCTGTTAAGTAGAAATTCCACGTGCTGATCTACTTGAGTAACAACCAAAAGCATCAGCACTGATGGCCAAACTGCAATGTCGTGCGTGTACAGACTTCTGAAAGGTGCTGAGACCTGTTGAAACCAGGCTGGACATGGGCTACCTCACAGTGGGATGCTGAAAAAAAGTGAAATCCCAAACAATTATTTTCATTTGAAAGTTTTAGACCTCACCTGTAGTGTAAAAAGCTGCATATCAGTGAGCAAACCATTGGTTATTTGTTTTGTTCCTTACTAGATGTATTTTTATTTATTTTTTAACTCAGCTTGCCATCTATGGTAAAATACTTCTATTGCAGTTTGTAACATGTGTGCTGATTTGCGAGTAAATTAAGCTGACTGGAGTAGAAGTGAAGCTTGGGGGCTCAAGGCTTCCCCCTTGGCTATGAAGCCTGTTGTCTTGCAGACACAGCTATAGAGCCGTCTGCCTCTGCAACACCCAGTGCAACTGCTTGTCCCTCTAGTTCAGTTTTGATGCCTTGGGCTTCCACCAAGGTTTATCCCTACTGTTTTCTTCATCTCTCAGAAGATGTGAGCCCTCTGATTTACAGTTAAAATCTTCAGAAGATTTATGATATTGTGTAACAGGTGAAAATGCACATGGGTTTTATATGGTATTTATGGTCACGTTGGTATCTTACCTGAAGATGAACTACAAGAGTTTGCAGCTCCCGTGAGGGGGGGGAACCGCTCCACACAATATAGGACTTGTTAAATGCAGCGCCTTAACCTTACTTCACCTTCCATTGGCGTTCTGGGGTATAGGGTCACCCTGAATTCAGGAAGGCAGCTCTCTTCTGCTTCACTGAACTTCAGGTTGATCTGTGATGCTCAGGTTCTGCCTCATACCCGCTGCAGTATTGTTCTCTAATCAGCCATTAGCAGATTCAAGCTTAATGAGATTTCTGTGACTTGCACAATGCATGAGGATCTTCCCTTAGTGAAAGTTAGCAACAGATAGTATTTCAGTGATGTAGCTATTAGGTCAATGATCATTTC
Organism: Haliaeetus albicilla; assembly: GCF_947461875.1. Lineage (NCBI taxonomy): Eukaryota > Metazoa > Chordata > Aves > Accipitriformes > Accipitridae > Haliaeetus > Haliaeetus albicilla. The sequence goes on from NC_091491.1 coordinate 11,193,457, forward strand.
TTGAGGCCTGTGCCAATACCTTGGGAGTTTCATTTGAAAGACCAGCCTGGCAACTCAAATGCAGCCTGATATGCAGAGAACTTCTTGTAGCCCTTGGGTGGGATACAGGGTGACGTAGTTCATGGTACTGACCAGCACCAGGAGATGCAACACAGCGGATGAGATGTCTTTTTCCTGTCAGTGCTCTACCCATCAGTGCAACTTGTGCTGATTTTATGCCTTCCTGAGCACTCGCTGTGCAGCTGTGCTTAGGAGTGTGGCAGCTGGGATGGGGTACACCAGGCAGACGTACTTGTTTCCTAACCCCAGGAACCTTTCCTCTTTTGTGTTTCCAGTGCTTCTCACCCCATGAAGAACTAGGCCCGAAGGCAGTGTGGGGTAGCTTCCTGTGCTGGGGATAGGAATTGGGGAAGCAGATGTTGCCAGAGTTGATAACTTGTGTTTTGCTCCTGAGACTTGCAACACAACATGCAAGTCCTACAGGAGAGGGAGAAGCTAAGGTAGCCCTTGATGGCATGTCTGAAAGTATTTTACAGATAGGAGTCTTTCCAGTCTAGACAGAAGTAACTCATTGAGCACAGCAGCGTTTTGTCCTATGTTACAAAGAGCAATATGCCCAGAATCTGCCCAACACGTGCTGAGGACTTGTCCTGCTCCTGCAATCCCCATCCACCTCTAATGCCTGTGCTTGTAGTTCTCATCCATACCCTGAGCCCTCCTGCAAACAGGGCTTGTGTGAAACTCTGAAGATAGCCTTCAACAGTCCTCTCCTTCAGCCATATCTAGGACTTTTGTGCTATTGTGAACTTTCTGTTCACCATAAAAGTACCAGAATAGGTATGATCATCTTATCTCTGAAGCAGTCGAGCTCACTTAATTGCCCGCTCTCTGTACATGCCGAGAAGAAAGGGCTAGTTAGCATGCTGTGTGTGTGGCAGGACTGGCAGGTAGCGAGTGCCTGAAAAAGGTAGTGTGAAATTGTCTCAGCCAGATTGTGGTTTGTCTGTCAAGGTACCCAGAGTGGTACTGCACAAAGTCCTGCCCAGACCTTTTTCCCCCAGGGTAACAACAGCCCTCTGTGGGGCACAAGCTCCAGCTCAGTTTACAGGCAGATAGGCAAAGGCTCCACGCGTGCAGACTGGCATGGCTGAAGCAGATAAATAGTTGCTGAGGATATGACACTGCCCGGTCACTGGGGTGGAAATGAAAGTTGAGGACCAGAAGGTGTGTGTTTGTCACTATCGGGGACTGAACTTGCCCTGGCATCAACCACATGCTATCCCTGAGTCTTAGCTCATTTATCAGGGTGACAGTAGAACAATTGCATAATACCGTTCCTTTTCCCCAGTTAATAGATGCAACCAAAAAGAAAATTCAGCAAATTAGTAGGTTGGATCCTAGGAGAGGTCTAGTGCTTTTGAGTCCTGTTTATTACCAAATCCTGTTCCCTTGACCTATAACAACAGATACGACTTCTGGTATTGCAAGTTCATGTCTTTAGTGGTCTGCAGGATGATTGTCATTACATCGCACTGTACCATAGTTTTTGCTTGAGATATAGAGAGCAGCATAGAAGCACTAGACACTATGCATTAGTCACTGTCACTATTACCTCTGACAGTGGGAACTGTCACATAATAAATGGGAACAGAGACTTTTATAGGTCATAGAGTACTGCAAGGTGGGTTCTGAAAGAAATAAGAGTATGGTATTGTTGTAGCACTAACCACTTCCTTCGTTCCCACCTTGCAGAGTTACCTCTGTTTGCTCAGTAGCCCTTTTCTCCTCATCACTGTCACAGTAAAAGAGGAAAGTGCTAGTTGCACCTGGAATGGTTTGTTGTTTATTGGTTGGAGTTAGGTTTTGACAATTTTGTAAGCCTGTGTTTCTGTAACTGTATTTTAATGTGAGGTGTATTGTTTATTTCCTTGAATATTGTGGTAGTTGTTTTCTTCAACTGCTTTTGACTGAGAATATTTCTGTACTGTATAGCATGTAAAACTCAAGGTGACCATTTCTATTTTCATGTCTGCTCTCCCTCTAGGCTAGAAGTTTCCTGTCTTTCTTTTGGACAGTTAATGTAGAGAAGAGATAGTGTTTTCCTTCAACTAATTAGATGATGTATTTCAGAGTAGTCAGCTATGTTTAGTCAATGAAATATGTTTTGCCAGTCGACAGAGAGGGATTGATCAGCAGACAAAGAATTCAAAAGAAAAAGGAAGCAACCATGGCTGTATTATTAAAGAAGTATTTACAGACAAAATCTAGATGTTAGAATAGTGTAATACCTAGGCTACATTCATTACTAGGCTACAATCATATTTAGAAAGGGTCAGTTCCATCTTTACAAGGTTTTGAAGCTGTTTCATAGCATTTTGTTTTTAAAACTTCGGCAGGCTTACATCACGCAGAATGAAAAATCTGATTTTTCTTGTGTATTGGTGGGACTTTTTGTTACAGTTTTTCGAACTATGGGGTAATGCATGTATAGGAAGCTAATGATGTGGTCTCTAGGTATTGCTTTACTGTAGGGAGTACTGATAATGAGCTTCAAGTAATAGGGTATGAGTCCCAGAAGATGAATTCTGATTACCTTTGTGGTATCGTCCCCTGTATGCCCCTTCTTCCTTGATGTTTCTGTAAAGAACATTTGGATTTTGATGAGGGTATTGCGTATTTGACTTCTAATTAGATTTGCAGTATGTTGTGTTAGTAAACCATGACTCTTATGTTTGGTTGTTTTGTTTTGTTTCCATTTTCTTAAAGTGTATGTTCATTGAATCATATGATGGCAAGCAGCAGTTGAAACATCTTGCTACTCTGTGTATAAAGCTTATATTTATTGGTCCAGAGAGGGTGAATTTTGTCCCATACTCAATAATAATCAGTAAACAGTACTTAAATTGTACAGAGACTAGCAAACTGCAACATACTGTGAAAGTGCAGAGAGATACCCTCCAAGGAAATAGCATGACAGGTCTTAAATAATACCTTGTAGTCATGCGCTATGCCATTATAGGCACTAAAATTAAATGTACAGCTTCCCTAAACAGCAGGTTGTCTTCCCTACTGCCCCCTTTTAATAAAAACTCTGGGACTTTCTCATGTTGACAGGTCAAATGTAGCCTTTTTATATTCTCCATGTTTTATCCTGTTTGGAGTTCTTCTTGAAATTTGTTTTCCTTGTACTCAATAACTTTCCACTAAATCATTTTCTTGTACTGGATGCTTTTAATTGAAATTTAAAAAACAAAATTAAAACCCAATCTTTTGCCAAATCTCATCTAACATAAAGGCATTTAAATTACTGCTGGTTTGTAGCTCTGACTCGTGTTGCCAGTGTCCTCACTTCTGTTTTGTTTTGTTTAGCAGACTGCTATGCCAGTTTAATAAACATGCTGTTATATATTCTGTTGTAATTTAGCTGCCATTTTGCTTCAGTTAGACAGTGATTGGTTATGGCAGGGCTGTAATGTGTTGTCAGCACAGGTTACTCACTCCTTGTTGGTGGTGGCCGAACACTGTCTGAGACATAGTGTCATTGCAAAATTGTTTGACAATGTTGATGCTGTAGTTGCACTGAGCAATAACAACTGCAGAGGTTGAGGAAGGGCATGCGGGAGCGGCTGTGCTGAGGGCAGCAATGAAGAGAGAATGCTAAACAGAGCAGCAAGAAAAGTCATCAGGGAAAAGTTTGTCCTTTATTTTTATTCTCTTCTGTTGTTCTTGTTTTATTTTTCCCATTGAGTAGCTGCTAAGAAAAGGTGCTGTATCAACTGTCCTGAGGACACAAGTCCACAGAAAAGTCGGTGATGGATGCGCAGGCTCTGCTCTTTGCCCTGGTCTACCAGGCTCCGCTCAGCACTTGGCCTCTTGGCTGAGACTGCTGGATTTGGTGGCAATTCTTGTGATGCGCAAGCTCTGCTCCATTGCAAACAGGGTGACACCACCAAACTTAGGTCACATTGGTCACCATACAGTTATCAGATGCTTTTGCCTTTCAAACACTATCAACCTGGGGTGAGTTTTAATACTTAATTAAGAGGCAAGAGGCTCAATTTTCCATTATGGGTTGTTTAAGCCATCCAAACTTTTCATAACAAGATTAGATTCACTTAAGCTTCTAGTAAATCAGAGTGTTTTCTAAGACAGAAGCGGTGTGCCTCTGAATTTCTGAACGTCAGACTATTTTTTTCTTCTGGAGGGTTGGGGTTCATTCTAGATATGAATTAAAAGTTTCAGAAATGGATAAAATAATTGCCAAAATCTGTACACATCTTTTGAGGAGACGGGAAAGGGAAAGAGATTTTTTGCGAGTCCCCCATTGCCATTGAAAAAAAAAATTGTACATTTTACTCCCCTGCCTGTGTAAATTATAGTAAAATGAAGAAGGGAAAGCCCAACTTGGGTGGAATTGCTTTCGCCAAACTTTTTGAGTTAAATAATCTGTTAAGAGTAAATGACTGCAAGGTCTAGGCCTTCATGCAGCACTTTCTGGCATTTTATTAATACATAATATTTTCTTACTGAGGGGATTTTTGCATTTGTTCATCTTTAATAAATTTGGAAGCAACCTCAGGTGTTAAGAGACATTTCTATCTACTGTCATTTAGTTTAGGGCACTGCGTCATAGACATAACAAGATTAAGTATAGCCCAGCTCGCTTTCCACACAACCTAGATTTGTGTACTGTTTAATTTAGTTCTGTGGCAACCATCATCCTTTCCCTGTCCTTTTACATAAAGTTTTAGGATATAGTATAGAAAGTCATGCATTTATTTCCTTTGTATGCACTGTCTCTGGCAGTGCTCGTGGAATTTTTTAGGGATCCCTGCTTCAGGTGTTAGCAAAGGCAGGTGTCGCTGCCAGCATGAGGACAGCCATGACTTTTAACACATGGTGTAAAAACTGGCCTTTTGGGGTTTTGATGGAGACAGAGGAGGTAAATAAAAAAGATTCTAATTGACTTTTGCAGATTAAATTTATTGCTGTTTCTTTAAAGTCTCGGAAGATTAGCATTTGGGTCCTGTCTCTGAGGCACGCAGCTTCCTGTTGTTTGAGCTGGGCAGGTGGTGAGGCTTGAGGAGAAAACTCGGCCGCCGGTGCTGACTGTAAGAAGGGCTGTGGGGATGAGGATGAGGGGTAAGTGGGGCATATCTGGAGGTGTGTGGGGGTATGTGGGGTGGGGGCTCAGTTGGGACAGTGTGGGGCCTGTAGTGAGAGGGGAGGCTCACAGCTCCACCAGCTGGGGAGACAGCAGTGGGGGGACAGCGGTGTGCCTGCCTGAGGGGAGAGAGGTATGGGGAAGAGGGGAGCCCTTGGGCTCTGGGGAGGGCAGCAGTTTTAATTTTGTGTTTAGTTTCTGGATTGTGGCAGAAGGGTGAGATGTTACCTGCCATGGGGCGAGGAGGCGTTGGGGTGGAGGGCCCTCGCAGGGCAGAGGAGACGTGCTGGTGACCTGTAGGGCCAAGGCATGTGATAGCTGACAGAAACACCTCCTGCCTACTCCTTCCCCTCTGCAGAGGGTACCAGAAAGTAATAATCTTTCCTTTCCATGCTGCCAATGTACGTGGTTTTGCTTCACTCCACTGCTGGGAACGTTTCCTTCCACATGAAAGGAGCTACTTGCACACACAAGGTGAAACACAGACTTGAGCGTTTTTGAGTAAAGGGTTGTTTAAGACTGGATTTCTAATGCAACAAGGCAGTTGTCAGTCATTGGCTTGATCATTTTCTCAGGCAATTTGCTTCATTAGACTTGGACATGCAACACTCTCAGCGTTGTTGCGTAAATACATCCCCCATGGCTGCACAGTGGGCTCTCCTGCTTCCCATGGGCCTGCAAGGGGTGAGGGGGAGCAGGCTTCATCCTCCACATGTGCTGTCACCTCCATCATCCCCACCAAAACTCACAGCAAAGTTTTTTCTTAACTTTGGATCCCACTGCAGTTTGATGGCATCAGAAAAGAGATGTGCAATTGAACTGACAATCAGTGATTGGCATCATGCATAACTCATTATTGTGTCAAGGATTTGGCATGTCCATGGAGAGGAAACCATGTGCGTTGTGTTGACGCTGAGCTTAATTCATATCCTACCGGTGGTTATGCCAAATCCTTATCTCATCGGTTCTCAAGCCAGATCGCTTGCTTGTGTGCCAGATTCTTGTCAGAATAATGAGTTATGCCTAATACCAATCATTCTGTGGCAGATGCCGCCTTGTGTAGCCATTTTGTACTGTTGATAGTTAGAGCAAAATGTCTGGGTTTTCGTACAATGTGAGTGGCATGGTCGGAGCTCTCTGGTAGGGTCATGAAATGGAAAGGATTTCAAATGGCATCCAAATTATATGTCAAGTTTTATGGCAACTTTCTTGAAAAATGTCTTGCTGTTGTTTTCTTTTCTATACCCTCCCCTGAATATGTATCCCCCCCAATATGTCCATTACCTTCCTGCTTTTAAAATCTTCAAAATTACATTCGTGGATGTGTCATTCTGAGCAGTTTTGCCGTTCCTTTATCTTCCTTCTTATTAATGCAACAAAATTTTGTAGACAGCTCTGATTCTTTCTCTTGCTAGCAAGTGATTCATCTGCAATCTTTACAGAGGCACAGGCCTGTATATCAGCCTACCACACCTCATGGTTTTAGCAGTTACACTAGCCAGGAGATTGTCAAGGGAGATGTGCTATCTCCCTGCTGAAAATAACACATTATCTCTCTAACATTGTAGAAGGTAAGAAGGACTCGCAAGGAAAAGAGAACCCACATGCATTTTTTACTTTTCCCTATGGGAGAAGTCCAAGGTGCCACCAACGCAGGAGTGAACACTTGAGCTGATACTGAACTTATAATCAAGTTCTTTGTTGAGCGAACTGAATACTATGAGAAAGGAAAAGGAAGACTTCCACAGGGTACAGTGGTAATGCGTATCCGTAAGGGGTGAGAGTGTAGAGTATCTTCTGTTTACCTCTTTGACTTGAGTGGGTAATTTGCTGGAATGAAGAGAGCAAGAAAAGGCTGAATGTTCACTAGTTCACATTTGCTTCAAAATCAAAAGGCTTCCAAACCAGCTTGGTATTCTCTGTTACAGGGATATGACAGTTTATACCCAGGTGCTTTCAAATATAGGTTAAATGAAATAATCACATCACACTCCCCATAGCCTGGTCATCATTTGTTCGCAAACCACGTCCAAGTGACAATGCTTGAAAATAGGTTATTCATAATCATGTTGTTGTTTAAGCTGCATTACTATTTCGTATCCAGCCTATTGATTTTTCAGGATTCTTCTGCATGAGGATTTTTCATTAGTGGAACACAAAACCCATAGTGGAATCATAAAATATTGTACTTACAAAAGGTCCTTAATTTTCTGTTTTTAATAGAAAAATAAATGCACCTGGGCTGACAATTAGGATGCCAAGATTTTCCTTAATTTAATTTGAAACAGTTCAAGAGCTTTACTTTGGATATCAGCAGAAATGAGGGCCAAATTCAGGTACAGTTTAATTGGGTACAAATCATCTGGCTTCCCTAGAATTACTTTAGCTTACATAAAATCTACTTTAATTGGACATTTTAAGCATACACACATTTGCATTTCTTTAATAAACCAATTACTTACTAAACATTTCTAGACAGACACTTCCTGGGATAGACTACCTGGTTTACTGAACCTGGGAAAAAATTCCTGCAATGTGAGGGTATAGAGAGCTCCTGCAACAGGCAGTAGTGCTAAAAGAGGCAAAGGACAGTTACAGAACAGATCTCTGTTGAAAAAATGTTAAAAATCATGGATGGAAATAAGACACTGGTGTGAATTGAAGCTTCTCTGCTGAAAATCTCCCTTGTGATGAACTGGTCGATCACCATCAGGGCCATAATGGGCTCTTGGTATGCAACCCCTTCACTACTGTTTACAGTCAGACTTCATATGAAATATTTTCTATGGGAAGACCATGCAGATGTCATACATCTCTAAAGTTACTTTTGCTTCCTAGGGGCTGTGGTATCCAGTTAGCCCTCGATTCCATGAATATTTATACAACATAAATGGGGAAATCGGTGGGTTCCCTTGGTGGAAATGTGATAGTGGTATTTTTTAAAGTAAACTTAAATAAGGTCAGAATTTTTTATCCTCTAGAGAAAATTTCACGTCTGATTAAATAGTTTACATAAACTTAATCTTTTTTTGCTAGATGCATTATAATCTCAGATATTATTCATGTAGCTATTCCTCTGTGAACCATAAAATGTTCATTTCTTCAAAATGAATATGAAGCTCAAAGCATTAGTGGTCTTAAGAGCATAAAAAGTTTATTGCTTTGTGCTTAACATTTTTCAAGTAACTTTCGAAAGCTGAACAAATTTTGCATTTAGATTAATGGAAGATGTTTTCCATTTGAAGGAACTAGCAAGGGAGCAGCAATAACAAAAATCCCCCAAGGTTAAAAATGTAGTGCTTTTGATTTTTACCAGAACTGTGTTAGCAGAACAATCATTTCTCAGCATGGAAAGGTAACATAATTGGTCTATACAGTGGCAATATAGAAAACGAGTATGCTTCAGAGAAAGCTAATATGGCTCTACTTAATAATTTCCTTCAAGAGCCTGAATTTGAATGTATATTTCACCCAGCTTGAGGCAAACAATTTGTACCCATAAGTTCTAGTGGAAGTTACCAGGGGGTCATGCAATTTATTTTAGTTCTTGAAGTTTTCAGAACTGAAGACCTAAGTGCACATTCACTTGCATTGTTTCACCAGTAATTTGATCCAATTGGGCACCATTTTCCTTCTGCTCTATTATGATAGCTCTAGTAAAAAAAAAAAAAAAAAAAAAAAACACCAAAACCAACAACCAGCCCTCTCATGAAATACTGTGAAAGAAAAGTTTTCTCAGAAGAGAAACTACTTCTCAAATTTATACGACCAGCCTTTTCAAGAATTTCTCAAATCCTTTCATTCCCTAGCACCTGAACCCCACTGTGTTAGTTTCTTGAAAACTCATGTTACGGTGTGAATCCACTTTCCTTTCCAGTTGTATTTTTAGAGTCTCTGATTGGGGAAAATAGCTTTCTTCAAAACAGACTAAATCATTTATTTGCCCTTAAACACAGGACAGTGCTTCCTTCCAGTGCTGACTACAGCCTGGTTTCCATGTTCATAAAACCCAGCAGCCAAGTTCCACATACAAAATGGTGCTTGCTTAACCTCTGCTCTTTAGGCAGATACAAATTTTTCTATGGTAAATCATATTGTCCTGTAAATCTCAGGAAGTTTGGTGGTGCAGTAACTGAGGGGTCCTTTTCCTATAGAAGTGGCACTGAATAGCAGGAAAGAGTTGTGCTTTTGAGTCGTAATTTAGAAGAAAAATTCTTGAGCCTCATTGTCCTCTGGGCTGCAGAAGGCTTTGAATAGACCTACAGGGCAGAGCACTGGGAAGGCTTTTTTTAGTTTCCCCAGTTGAGGGTACTGGTGCATGGATTACATCTCATCACCATCCAGGAGCAGTGGAGTTGGAAGGGGCTAGGTAGCTAAGAGGGATACTGAGTTTATCAGAACGATTGTATCTAAAATGTTCTGGAAAGAAGCATTAGGAGAAACAAATATTAAGGAGCTGGGATTAGGGGGAAGACGCACGTTTCTTAAGGGGGAGAGGATGACACAATTCTGGAAGCTTCTTTCTTAAAACATGACTATTTCTTGCATTCTCGCTTTACACTACGGCTGTGTACATTCATAATATTTATGCAGACAGTTTTTTTCAATCATAGCCCTTTCTGTCAACGCTGCTTTGTTCCATTTGTTTTCTCAGGTGATTTTGTTGCTGTGTCTTCCATAAATATTAACTTACCTTTTCAGTTGTGCCTAAAGTTTAGAATTATTTATTTTTATTTTAGTGGGATGCTTCTTTGAATTGCAGAAAAGAACTTCTGGCCTTCTTTAGCATGTCCATGTTCCTACAGCAGAAGATCTTTTGAGGCAGTTTTGATAGACCACTTACATTCTCCCTTAGCCAAGATAACAAATGCCATAATGTTAATTTTATAGATTTCTTAATCTGTTGCAGTTCTAGAAATCCATCCTGTGCTTTTGAAGCAATCAGAAGTTTGACCATTGACTTTCAATAAAGTCACTCTACTTTTCTCACTTAGATGCCAAATGTACCTGAACATATCTTACAGACACAAGGTAGAGTATTAAATAAAGCCATCCGTTTAGTAATTATCACCAAAACCTAATGTCTCTTACTTCTGAAGCCAGGGACAGTCTTGCTGGAAGCCTGCCTTTGGGAAATGCTATTTTTTCCTTCCCTCATTCTACAAGATTGTATGATCTATCCTTACTATAACTGTATGGCCGTTTGTTAGCACACTAGTTTTAGAGCCACGATTTGGTCAGTTTACTGTGATGAGGTAAGGAGATCCTTTTCCCTTTAAGAGGCCATGATCAGAAAAACATGGCCTGAATTTCGTTAGCAGTGTGACAATGAGAGAGATAAGTAGATGTGACAGTTATGAATGACGTACTGTCATGCACTTCTGCGTTCTGACTCAGATAAATTGACACTGCTGTCAAACACAAGCTATGGAGAGTAGAGACCTCTGATGAACCTTCTAATATGGTAAATGGGAGTCTTAATTCTTCATTAACTGGAAAAAGGAGATTTGGCCATGTAATTTTCTCCTTGCTGCCTGTTTTAAAGATTCCAATAACCCAGCATTTACAGTTGACTAGGCAGGGATTGCTTTTTCCTATGCTAGCGACATGCAGGCTGTGAAATCTAAGGAAGCGCCGCTTAAACACAGACTTATTGCCTTGGTTATCTTTAATGACTTTGAAATGTATTGGCCTCATTATGGAACAGTGCAGTTATCAATTCCTCTAATTAGGTGATGTGGTCCCATAAGAAATTTAACATTAAAGTGCAAAAATGAGTTAGTGGCATCAATTGCTGGCAACCTGGGTGTTGGCACTGAATTTAAAGCAACGGTGCTCTTTTTCTGTGTAGTTTTTCTGCATCAATCTTACTCATTCAAATATCAACAGTAATTTTTTTCAATTCATTTATTTTTGCCTGTGTGAAGAGCTGTTTATTTATCTGAGAATGTCTTTGCTCTCTGAAGCTCTGTTCTGTGGCATGTGGTTGGTGTAAATACTAGCAAACAATGAACTAGCTGATGCAGAGTGAGCTCTCTCCATTTACAGGTCAGACTAGTCAGTAAAACTGCCAGTCCAACTTTTCATTTTTAGTGGCCCTTTCAATCTGAAGATCTTGTAGCAATTTATAAGCATTAAATAAAAGTGACTTGCCCACAGTCATACCACACAGCAGCAAAGCTGGAAACAAAGCACGATACCCGCAGTTCAGTCACCTTCCCAGATTTTGTAATGCTGTTCCCGCCTACCAGTATCTGTTTGAGGTTACATTTCTCTTTTCCACCATATGGAAAGGATTATTGGTGGCCAATTTAGAACAGGCATTCTCCTGTCTTGTTGGGAAGAAAAGAGGGTCTGAGAAACCTTATTTTAATGTTGTCTGGTTTCTGCAAGTGTTTTGGTATGGCTGTATACGAAAGCAAGTGCACAGTAGTTATCTTCTGTTATCCTTCTCCTTAAGTCATACAGCCCAATCCCACAGTTTATATCCGTATGAAGATAATCTCCAGTTACTACGAGTTTATAAAGCTTGGTGGTGATAACGTATGTCAGGGTGGTGTGTGGTGTTAACATGGGGAGGATATCTATGTGAATACATCAGGGGGACCATACTGCTTTTAATTAGAATTTTTATGTACTGTTGAATAAGTGGTTCCAAAGACATCTAAAATCCTAAAATTACAAACCACAAATGGTCACGAACCCAGTAGTGGAGTAGGATTTCTGTCTGGTTAGCCAAGCAGTATGCCAGGGCTGGAAACACCAAGCTATGCTTTCCACATAGACATGTATCTCATGCTGTACTGGCCTCACTTAACTGTACTGAATCTGTAAGGTTGCGCCACTCTTTTTCTCCCTTCTCAAAGGAAAAGTAATAGCACATCGCAAAATTACTGATTTTCCCTCAAAAAGATCACAGAAAACTGTTCTTTGTCCCATTGGTAGTGGAAGTAAGAGTAGAAAAAGGATGAGGTACTTCAATCTAGGACCTTGAATCTCAGAGATGTTCTGTTAGACATGTACATTATATAATTAGAGATTTTTTTTAAACTAGGGCCTTTAGCTCTTCTGTGCCTCGGGTCGTCATACACAAAATGGGGATAATAATTTTATTTTCAACAAAGTTGTTTAAATACACTCGTGTTTTCAAGGTGTTCGGATAGTATAGAAATGTGAGGATATACATTTGTTCAAGCTGAATAAACAAGCGGAAGAGGTAATACTGCTCAGCAGTTCTTTGCTCCATGGCACCTGCTTAGGCTGAACATGCTAAGGAATCTCCACCCCTGCAGGTTGGTGGGAGCTGATGACAAACAGAGGCAGAGGGAAGAGAAGTAAAACATCAAGCATTGCTGTAAGTCAGGGGCGGCTCATCTGTTCTGGATCCTGTCCATGCCCCAGTTCATGGACAGAGTGGCTATCCTGTGCTGGACACCTATGTCAGGACCTCTGGACACTTGCACAGGCCTCCTTCTCCTTGAGAGCTTGAAGCCCAGAGCTCCACAGCTCTGGAGGTGCAGCTGTGGCTGAGTTTGGTTCCCACCCTGCTACAACTGCTCTGGGCCACTGCTCTTTCCAGTGTCAGCTGGTGCACTTCAACCGCTTCAGCACTTCAACCCGAGCGACAGTCTTTGTCCCAGAGGGCAACGGAGCAGATATTTGTACTTGTGACTTGACTTTTGGTTCACACTCACAAGAATGAGGTGTTGAGATGGACTGTGGGACGGAGATTGCAGGCTTGGAGAAGTGTGCCAGCACAGTTGGCAGCACCTTTCATTGTGTCTAGCATCCTAGATATGGACCTTAGGTCTTCAGAAAATCCTGATGTAGCACTGCATAGGTTTTAGAAGAATCCAACATCAAACCTGTTTTAAGTCAGAAGGATAAACCATTATAGCATTGTGAAGAAGTGCAATGTGTGTGTCAGTGAATAATTTTATTCCCTCTCTATGAGGTTCAAAGAGGGAAGAGGATAAAACAAACTGCACTGAACAGTATGGATATTTGTTGCAGTTGACCATAAACAGGCAGGCACTGTATACTGGCAGCACAGTGACATGTATGCCTGGGTTTTGGTCAGATTCTTAACTTTATTGGTTTTGGTCGGTTTATTTGAGTCTTATTCCTAACCTCCTAGTGCAGAAAGTATCAAGAGACCTTAAATTACCTTAACATTGCACTTCCTGCAGTAGTGTGCTACAGCAATGAGGTCACTCTACAGACACATTTCTTTGGTTGCTTTTGGAGTACAGGGCATTAGTTAAAGACTCAAGGCCGAGAAGATGGGGAATGGATGAATTCACTTTATCTGCTTGGGCACCTAACTTGGGTGTTCTCAATTGCACTTCAGCTCCTCTCCTTCTACTGTGCACTGCTTTTTTTCTCTTGAATCACAGTTAGATATTTGACATAGAGTACACAATCCTGCTGCCGTTTCCACCCCTTCCATTGTGCATACCTGGTCTGAGGTATTAGCAGGAGTAACGTAGCTCTATTGGCTGGGGACTGTGCTAGTATGTACGTATTTCTGAGCCATCCTAGATATTTCAGTACTTGGGGAGTTAATGCAGGGGCTCTTTCTCTGTTCAGCCATATCATTCTATCTCTGACTACTCAGATTGCAGAAGCCCCTCATAGATAACAATGATTTGTTCTAAGTCCATATGATGCCCTCCCCTGCAATGTGCCTGAACATCTCCCAGCAGTGCGTTAAACACTGCGACTGACATGTACTAGGTATAATGTCTAGTTTATTCTCTCATCTTCTGTTCAGGAAGAAAAGTATGTGCAGTATATTTTTTTGCTTTAAATAAATAAACATGCACATGTGCAATCCCACACAGTGTTTGTTGCTGCCAAAGTGTATTTAGAGACGTTATACTGAAGAAGTTCTCCTTTTACTTGGACTGGAAGGAAGGTGGCATGGGATAATTCTGCTTCCTGAGGGAGCCAATTCTGCTCTCTTGCATTAGCTTTCAAGATATTTTTGTTTCACATGTAGACATGCCCTGTTCTAGTAATGGATGTCATCAGAGTATCTGAGCAGCATAGTAGTTATCTATGCCTAAATAAGGAGGAAAAAAAAATATCTGATCTTTCTAGTTTTCTCCCCCTGCTTTGTTTGTTCTCAATGGAGTTTGCGATTTCCCTTCTCTGAAAATGGTATTTTCAATGATGACATTTCATACTTGACCATACTTTTGCCTAGTCAATGCGAGAAGAAAAGGAACAGTGGCAGGAAAAGGGCCACCTATTAATTCTGTATGTTGTTCAGGAGTCAAAAAGTTGACAGAAAAAAATTGGACCACAGTTAACCTTTGTTTAAGTGTAGACTCCATGTTTTCTCCATAGTCCCAGGTGGCAGCCCGCATGTGCTGTGTGCAGAGTGATCCATGTTCCTAAACCACACATCTTATCCTTATCTCATGTAAAATATTTCTGTATTGTTCTTACAGACATTTCATGAAAATCAATGAAAATGATTAATCTAAGAAAAAAAAATAAGCATAGGTTCAGGAAAAGAGAGACAATACCTGTGCTTTACAGTCCTAGAAGCCCTTAAACAAAACGTCTCCTTCAAAAGAGATGCTGTAGCTTTAATATTGGCTGCTGTTTCCTTGAATGGAGTTACCCAATCTTTCATCAAAGAAACATATCTCCCATATCCCTGTCTTTAAAAACAGCAATTATGTGTAAATGCCTTCTGATTTATTTGAGCCAGGGCCACCGGCCAGTGTGAGTCACCACAATTTATTGCTAACCGTCACTTTTACATGATAGGTTTGTAACAAATATCTGCCGCATATTGTTAAATTAATCTTCCATTTAAAATTAATGGAGTTAGACTCCCCAGGTTCAATGTAATTTCGTGTTCACGGGCAGGGAGTGATGTGAGCTGCATACAAAATGAGCTGAGGCCAAACGCCCTAATCTTTCATCACCTTGAACCTAGTGACTAGGACGCCTTCTCAGCACCAACTAATGAGATTGAGCTTGCTTCTCTCCTGAGGACGCCAGCTCAAAGAAGCTTTTCTGCTCAGATACAGCAGGCTTCGTCTTATTTTAATAATTCCTCAGATATGACATGCCTGATGTTATGTATGAAAGAGTCAGGCTTGAAAAAGAGATGAAATGAATTTTATATCATTACTTCAAAACCGAAACCAGCTAAAGGAAGTATGTCACAGTTAAAAATGCAGTAAGCATTTTAGCTATAAAATATTTTGAAAGTAAACAGGAGTCATTCCTTCATTTATTATTATAATGTGGCCTCACCTTAGACTCATCTTCTGTAATTCTAGTCCCATTCATAAATTAATAACAATAATGTAGATGAAAGCAGCAGACTGTCCAATAAGCATGTGGATGGGACCATCAGAGAGAAGAGATTTAATTCCTAATGGAATATGCCATGCTATAGTGCTGAGCTCTATCATTTCTCTTTGTGGGCATTTGTAGGAAATGAGCCTGTCTTTTATGCAATGGCAGACTGCAAATCCATCACATACTGTTTAAAAATAATTGAGTTTAATTGTATCAGTGCACCGTTCTGTCTTTCCTTTGTGGCTTTAAAGAAGTAGTAATTTTGGTTATATTTTAGTATTTATCAGTGCAGGAGACTAATAGCATTAGTTATATCTATACAAGGGTCTGTGCAATTGTATGTCATGGTCAGTGTACCTTCATCTGCAGCAATAGCCCTGCTGCCTTTGTCACCCTTACTGACTCCCCAGTGTCCCTGACTTACTTTTGTACCAAGTGCATGAGAACCTGATTCTCCATCCAGGTCATGGAGATGTGGCCTTGCCATGCGTGTGAGTCATGCAGTGGGGATGGGGTTCAACATGCCCTCTTCCCCTGCTGCTGAGTCGTGCCACAGTGCCTGCTTCAAGCACCACGCACCAGATAGAGCAGGATGATGAACTCCTCTGCTCTTCCTTGCGTATGGTGTCTGGACAGCAGAAAGTAACGGTGGTGCTGCTTCCTAGGAAGAAAGGTTAGAAACAGGATTTTTTCAATCTAGAGGATTGTCTTATGAGAGAATGGTGAAAGGTCTTTCAAAAAGCTACTGTTGAACAAAGAAGAGCATGATTTGTTCTAGGGCATGTGGTGAGTAGGACAAAGGATGGTAGAATGTGAAGGTTTCCAAATCTTCCTCTTATTTTCATGTATATGTATGGGGAAAAAAAGTTTTGAACCATCTGGACAGCTGAAGAGATTATCTGCAGTGATATTTTTTTTCCATTGTGCTACTTTGATTTAAAATCTTCATCGGTCTTCCTGTATATTGTACCTGGGGCAGTCTTCCACAACTGAGTAGACCTCAGTCTCTTTCTTTCATGTCTTGTACAACTTGGTATCAGTTGCAGCTATTCTGATTTCTGTTGAATTCTGACTCTGGTTAAACCAGTGAACATGATACCAATATCAGGCACCTTCATTTTTGTAATGGTTTTATGGCTGAGAAAATCATCACCATTTTAGTAATTTGGTAAAACTACTGATTTTCACTTCTTAAGCTTTTTGTTTACTTATTTAAAATCAGTTTTGAGGATTTTACCTTGTTCCTCTATACTATCTCACCCGATTTAAGCCTCAAAAATTTGTCAGTTCTTTTTTTTTATTGTTGGGTTGGGGTTTTTTTGAGTGAAGTATATGCGTGTATACCCTCAGTTATACAAAACATCTACAAAACATCTGAAACTCGGTGCTCCACGCTGTGTGCATTCACCAATTTGACAACCACATGTGTCTGATTTCCTCTTCCTCCACGTTATTGCTGCCAATTGCCCAGTTTTTCTTTCCCCTCGGATACAATACTGGGGTAGAACAATAGGACATGCCCAAGTAACCTGGACATGTCCCTTGGCCTGTTTATCAATCCACACTTACCCAAAGTAATAAGGAGTGCTGGTAGGAGTACAAAATTTAAAACCATGGCTACAGCAATTGACATCAGCCAGGGACCAGCCTTCAGTGTTTGGTCCTGAAAGAATCACAAAGAGTTCTCCAAGTCTGACTGTTTATTAGAGCCTGGAGCAATGCAGGGAAGTTGCAGTCTCTGCAGTGGTGAAAAGCAAGTCCACATGGTGACAGCAGTATCGGTCTGTGCAGGGTGAGCCTTCCAGTGTGCAGAAGGAGCTTTCTTGCATTACCTTTTGTAGCAGGTTGCCTTGTATATAAAAAATATGGTGCCAGCTAGGACTGGCTGTGCTGCCTCGCAGAAGAGAGAAAGATAAATCAAGTTCCTTTTCTGCTTTATTTACTTGCTATTCATTTTTATGCCAGGCTTTGCAGCAGACAGCAATGAAACTTCTAGATATTCGTAAACAAAAATCTGGTCTTCTGTCCACTGATATAGATCAGGGAGGCCAGAATGTATGTTGAGAAAGAAGAGACTTGTAAAAAAACATTGAAATAGATTTATTGGAGACTTCAATATCTGTTGAAGTCAGCAAAGCTGGAATAAGCTTTAAGTAAACACTATCAATTTCGATGATAAGATTTAGATGGTGGCTTCTATTTTTTTTTCACTAGACGAAACAATATCACAAAGCTTGTCTTCATGGAAATGTGATCAAGATGTAAGCAGTTCTATCGTTAACTCCTTTACATTAGGTTTAGTTGCAGTCAGTTCTCTTTGAATAGCAGAAGATGTGTCTTTTAGCATTGGAATTTTTCATTATGTGGGCTTTGCATCTTAATGTTTTTCCTGTCTCCTTATATTCTGGATTGTTGCCATTTTGCAAGGTGAAAAGGTTACCAGTTCCAGATCTTGCATCAGTGCTGTGCTGGACCTTCTGGATACCCTTGGAAGCCTTTTGTCTTACTTTTTATTAAGAAAAAAAAACTACATTCAGGTGAAATGAGTTTCTTAGTTTCAGCATCTAGAAATATAAAAGAAGTTCCCTTCTATGCAGTGCATTTGATTGGGAATAAAAATGACTGATGGCAGCCCATACTGGACCCTTTTGTTCAATTCAGCTATGATTATGGAGCCTATTAGCTGGAGTTACAACCTATTTAAGAGCACTGCTTACTAGTAATGGGGGCCAAATGATTTTGGAAAGTTCAGATTTACTGGGCTCCCTGCAGAAATGAATTCAGCACTGAACATATTGATGCAGAGCCTGAATGAGGCTGTTCCAGTGGGACTCAGAATTGTGTGCTTAGCAAGAAATGAGCGGGTAGTAGAATTAAAGATCAGATAGATGTGAGGCTCAAGGGCAGTCTAAACTCTGAAGTTCATCACATCAACTTAATCAGACTAAAATGAGTGTTGCACTGACAGGAATCAAGCCTTTGTGTGACAGGAAATTTAGCTTGTTAAAATGGTGCTGTGTTTCTTCTAAGTCCCTGTTTTGTAGGGTCTTGAAGTGTTTTAAAATAATTGTGAGATATCAGTGTTCGGTGGCTACTGAGACAGCTTGTTTTTTGTTAATGGAGATGTTGACTGTCTACTTAATACTTATCTTTGATCTGCAGTTTTAGTACTAAATAAAGACCAGCCCCTTGCACCTATTCAGAAGCAAGGGAAAGCTTCAGGGTTCTCTCAGTGGATTTTGGCATGATCTTAGATTCTGCACTGGGGAGAGGAAAAGTTAGATTATTGGACCCCCAGTCCTGCACCTGGACAAGACCTCCATGAACTAGACTTCATGCGATGCAGTTAGCATGGTGCAGTGCAGACTGGTTCCTGTGGTCACCCACTGCTCACAGTAACCACTAGAGGGGAAATGCCCTCCGCGACACCACAGTGAACAGCACAGGAGCAAGAGGCTTGTAGGAGGACTGCTTTGTCATTCACACTTGGCTATTTAGCAGGGCACATCCTGCTACCTTTCCAGGGATAGATCATGTAATTTTTTGGCATGGAGTGCATTAAAAAAAAAAATTGTTTTATTTTTTTCCCTTGGCCCAGTCTAGCCTTCGAATGTGCAGGAGGTTTTTACTTTTGTACTGGTTACAGTCTCATCCACCCACTCTGTTGAAAGCCTCCACCGAGTTTCTTTCAGATGCCTTCTTAGCTCCCTGAGAAGTCTTAAGCCACAGCCCCATTTTTCCCATCCATATCTAGCCCTGCCCAGGTCTTCAAAGGTGTTGAGTTCTGTAATTCCTGTACTTATGGAGACATGACTCTCCCCTTCTGGATATTGCTTCACTACTGTCATCTCCCCTTCCTGTAACTCCCCCAAATGTAACACCTCTTGGTCAGCACCAAGCTCATCCAGCCATGTTCCTCTATCCTGCTCATCAGATACCTTCCTCCAGCTGTGTCCGCCTACACAAAGAAGCAATATACTTCTGAAACACTGTTCAATAACAGTGCACTCTGCTGACAAATCTTTCACAATCCTCTTTTCTGGCTTTGCTTCTGCTTTGGGACAGGAAATTTATTTGTTCTAAACCAAAATTTCTTGCTACATACAAATTGATACTTGACTTGAAATTCCTTTTTTTACAGATCACAGGAATGTACTGCTTTGTTGTCCTTGAATGGAGCTGTGAATATTCGGTATTTGTCAGTTAGGTCACTGCTTTCCTTCTTCTGAATAACAACAGCAGACTCTTGATCCAACCTAGAGGCAAGCAGGTGGGACTGTGATTTTGCACCTTGTGAAAAGTAGTAGTTTGTCTGTGAAAAGAGTCTGGGAGAATTTGGTGGTGTTCGTGTAGTAAACAAATGGGAAGCATAGAGTTGGTTTTGTATTTTTAATACTTTGAACTTTGACCTTAAAAATTGTATTCATCGGGACATGCTTTTACAGCGGTGTATTGGCCTCCTATAGGACCTGGATCCATGCAGAAAGCAGTGGAAATCTGCTCACGCCGATTTAGCTGTATCACAGTCTTTGGTTGCACAAGGTCAGACATCCAGTAAAGGACTGGCAGTGCTTTACTGAGGCTGCAAGAGTGGAAAGATGGGGGCAGTTTCTGGGTCACCATTCTGACCAACTGTTCATGTAATTGTTACATGAGATGTTGCTTATAGGAGTCCTATTTTCAATCATATGAGCATGTCCCAGATTTTTATAAACCATCTGTTCAAGTGAAGAACCTCCAGGTTGTGAGTTTTCGGGTGAGGGGGGAAAAAGGCAGAGGGAAAATTTCAAGCAGGAGTTAGAAGTCATGTGTCAGCTGAGGTCTGGTAGGAGTCTTTTTAAAGCTAGAATGAAAGATCATGAGAGAAACAGTTTCAGCTTGACACACAGATGATAAAGCAAGCCTTAAACAGAAGCTGTGGCTGCACAGCACGTAAAGAAATCCTGCTTAGATTAAAAATAAATATTTTATGCTGCTTGTATGCAAAGCTGCTTTTTTTTAATAGCTTAAAGCCTTATACAATTGGCAGCAAGTAGAGGAAATTAAAAGAAAGGGTTTGCATTGTTTTGTTAAGGTAGGAACCCCTCAAAAAGATAAGTTGGGGGGCATTAGTGATAAAGAGAAAATTAACGGACAGGCTACTCAGTAGAATTATGAAGCATAAAAGCATTTGCAAATTACCCATCTCTGTATGTTTATAGCAAAGAGCAAATCCAACCCTTATAATGTCAGATGGCAAATAATTTTTTGAGGCAGGCGTCAAGGTGCACAGTACAAGAGAGCTCAGCTGTAATATGCATGAGTTGGCACTCTCTGCTCAGAGGGCCAACCGTGAGGTAAGGAACGACATCATCCGCTCCCCTTCCTTTGCCATCCATTTGGAGCATTTTAATGACTAAAGCAGGGTAAACATTTGTGAGGATAAACATTGTTTTCCTGCTGAGCAACAATGTCTCCTGTATGAGAACAGGATTGTTTTGGCATATGTCGGCTCTAAATATCCCTGCAGATACTTTACAGGAATTGCTACCTCTTTAAACATTTATGCTATTAAAAATCAGGACGATTGTTGACATAAACCTGTGATAGCAGCTGCATTGTAGACAGAGTATGAATTTTTTATGTTATTGATGAGAAGTTTATATCATTTATGTACTGTAGTAGGGGAGGCGTATGAGTGCTGAATACAGAAAATTATGTGATTGAAACCATTTAGAGTATCAGGGCGCAGTATTTATTAATGTGTCCTCTCAAAAGGAACATGAATGCAGTAAATGGAAAGCAAAACAAAGCTAAGTGATTTATAATACTTTAAAAACTCTTGTTGGGATGAAAATAAGTTTTGTGGCTCTATAGCCTGGGTTATCTGGTTTGGGTATCAGTGTCAGCACTGTGGGAAAGAGTGATGTTTTCAGATCATGAGAGTAGGCAACCAGTGGGTTGAAGCTCGTGGGCTTGGAGGGCTTATGATTGGAGAGGGTGGAATATGATAAAGGGACAACTGCAAAAGAAGTTTTGAAGAACACTGTTACTGTGTATTGCCTTAAATTACTGTGACTCTGGAGGCAGGACTAAGGCTGAGGTTGTCTCTCGATTTGGAGAAAAGATGTTTAACTACTTCCTAATCCTTTCTGTTTTCTTTCTTGTCTCTCATGGTTTTTCTGTAACTTGTTCTTGCCAGTAGCTTAGTGCTTTCTTTTCAGACCCTGCTCCCCCCACTGAGAACAGTTGCAGAACACTTCTCTCTGCTCCCAAAAGAAAGGAATTAGTTGCTTAAATGGCAACATTTCCCTCATTGGAGGGCAGAGGGGGCTGTGCAGTTTGCGAGGATTATGGTTCGTTTTGTGGGGAGGTTGCACAGTAGCTCCTTCAATTAATGTCTCCTACAAGGTCGTGGTGTGATCTAAAGTTCTGCTCCCTCCAGTGTAGCCTCAGGACGTGGAGGAAGCAGTTCAACTTTCCTCCTTCAGGCATGACTGTCCCTGGTTTTGGAGAATCCCACTTGGAAGTTATATGAGTGCTTCATGTTTCCCAGCACTGGATGGGCTAAATTAAATTTTCATGTTGTCCTTACTCATTTTTTCCTAAAAGAAGTATCACTGAGAGAATTTTCAGGATGTCCTTCTTTTAATGGAAGCACAGCCATTGCTCAGTTTGTGGCATTGCTGGCTTTTTCTGTCCTCATTGAATATTGCACTTAAGGTTCTGGTATTGTGTATATGAATAGCACCACTAAGTCAGTGTAATTACTCATGTGCTTTTGCGCTCTGCTGGACTGTGGTATTTCAGTCGTCCATCCGGGGTCTTCCTGGAAGGAGGGAATATTCCCATGTCAGCCCTCCCTCCAAGAGGAGCCGCCTGGAACCACATTTTGCAGAAGTACTCTCAAGAGCTGTGGGTGCTTCCACATATATGTGAGGCAGTTAGGACTACAATTTGGGCAGTCCGGCACTCCATTAAGGATTATGGGTTGTATCAGTAGCAATGGTGATATGTACAAGGTAGGCACCTGTATGCAGAGGCTCAGATCACCAGTTCATTTCATATAAGCCACCAAACAGCTGGTCAGTGGTAATAACTTCTTGTCACCTCAGCCCGAGGCTGTATTTAAACCAATGACCTAGAGGTGAAAGGCTGTGTATCCTATTACCAGTCCACTGAGATATCCAGTCCTCAGTGGGATATGTCTATAAATTAATATAGTTCTAGATTAGTATTGCAGACAAAAAGCTACATTAAAAGAACATTATTAGGGTTGCAAAGTCAAGCCTGTGAAAGTTAAGAAATGTGAGAATTAAGATTGCCTGTTCAACCTTAATTTGCCCCCTTCTGTGTATGCATTATGATACAGCCTTTAATTACATGTTCACATTCTACTCAGCCTAAGGCAGACACCTGGCATAGAAAATTTCAACCCAAATGGTTTGAAGTTTGGCAAAGTTATAATCAATTGGAAAAAGAGGATCTTGTAAGAAGTTTCTAGCAACTTTAACAAAAGGCTGTAGTTTGTGTTGATTTCCATTTATTTTACTGCCTCCAAAATTTGTTTGACTTAAAATATTCTGCAGGTAAGATCCATCTGTGTGGAAGACCCAGGAGAGCAGTCTATACCTCAAATTGTTTAAACACATTAACGATCTTTTTAACAAAAATCATCTATTATTTAGACATACAGTGCCAAAAAGATGTAACTGAAATGGGAATCCTACTGGTTTAGGTGTTATATAAAAAACAAAGATGAAAAATAATCTCTGCAGGTAACAACCAAGTCAGTCATTCATGTAAGTTGAATATTAGAAGGAGAAAACCAGATTCATTTGCATGGTATCTTTTTAAGCCCAGCAGAGGGTTTATTTGGCCCAAGTCTCTTTTCACGTCAGAGCTGCTTGGGAATTGTTGTGTTGATGAAGAACAATGCATGGCATTCTAATTTACATTCTTGTGTAGAATGTAATCGTTGATTTACACTTCCTATAAAGTATGTTCCAATGTAGAAAGTTTTCATGCACTGGTGGGTGGTCCTTGCCCTTAAAAGTAGAAGGGAGTGCTTATTTCACAACACACTGATGATTAGTTTATAATTTATTGGAGTACTGGCACAGTAATTACCAGGATCATTTTGGAGTTTGGGCAGGTAGAGGCTCCATCTTGCTGTACCCAAAGCACATTACATTTATCACATTGTGTGCAAGTGCTACTCTCTCAATTAAGTGAAGAAGCAGAAGAAATTTGGCAAGCAAGGGTTGACTCTGAAAGGGATTTCAGAAAGTGTTTGGGTATATGAGACTGACGTACAATGTTACGTAATCCAACTCTAGGGCTCCTAAGACTGGGTCAGATGTGTGACCACTTGAAACAAAGCACTGACCCAGGAAAACTTTACTGTGAAATACTGAGAAACCTTTAAAAAAAAAAAAAGTGTTGATGTTTGTACTGGCAAGATTTATACTAGGTCTGTTGTCACTATCCTACTATGCCCAGCATGAACAGCACAAAACCAGAAAGCGAGCTTAACTTCTGTGATTTGGGCTCTGCCTCGTTCAGTAGAAATGCGTTTTGTATCTTTGCATGATCCGAAGGAAACAGGTCACATGAGCTGATCTGGTAATGGGCAGAGCCAGCTGTGATGATCATGATGTCATTAGTAAGTTACTGCATCCTGATTGGGAATCCTCTTCTTTTAAGGTTTTTCTTTGCCCTAGATGAGAGTTTCTTTTCTGGAATGGATCATAGTCACAAGCTTATGTAAGCATCCTGATAATTTCTTACCTGGATGGAAGAGAGAGAGAGAGAGAGGAGTCTTTTGGAGGTGATTTAATACATAGATTTAATGTGGGGACCAATCTAAGCATGCTTTTCTGTATCTCTCCCTCAAACACTAATGGTTATGCTAGTATTTGAGATGTAGTAAGTTATTTCTTTGTTACTTGAATGTTTGTTGTTGAAGGTGATTTCAGGATCACTAGCAAACACAACATTCCATTCCTGGGGAAATGGAAATCCTTACAACTGGGATACCCAGCAATTGTGATACTTCCCGGCATTCCATTATGTAAGCTCAGCAGTACCCAGGAAGGAGTTTGCAAGCCTGTTTAAGTCAAATGAACTGCTGAAATTTGGTAATACAGGATGTTAGTGTAGAGGAAACGTTTTCTAATAGCTAGCATTACCCTGAGGTTCTTTGCCATGCCACAATACAGCCTGCCTGCATGTCAAGAACCTCCTTCAAATCTTTAACACCAGTAAACAAGAAATTAGTTACCCAAGGTCATATTGCACAGTTATGGCAGAAATAATAACTTGGTTTCTTGTCTTCTAGACCTCTATAATCTTCACTGTTTTGACAGTCCGCTGTCTACACTTAGCACGTTGTCATTGTATTTTACAGTTCTTAGTGATCATCATTCTCTTTATTTTTATACAAATAGAACTTTTTTTTTTTCCTGGGGTATCCTCACAAGCCAGTGTTCTGTTTCCCTAATCACTTAGTAAAGCTTATTTTCTTGTAAATTAATTGTGTTCTGAATTAAGCACAAAATGCCATAGCTAAGATTAGCTCTAACCTTCAAACTTCAAACCTTCAGACATCAGAGATGAGCCATCCATATGTAAGTCTTCTCTGTGTGTTTTTAAAAGTGGTAAAGAAAATGAAAAATAAGCACTGTCCTTCAAAGGGAACTGGCAAGCTGCCATCTTAATTTTTCAAGAATAGGACAGGTCAGGACAAGTCAATCAAAATCAGTCAATTTCTTGGACAGCAGTTCAGGTACAGCAGTATAAAAACCCTTTCAGTGGAGGTCTATAACATTAATCGGAAACTGCAGAGTGGTCTTTTGTAGAACTTTGGGGACCAAAGAAAGTTGATGGTGGGTGCTTCTGCACTGAGATTTTTGCTTATGTTTCCCTTAGGCTGTCCAGACACAGATCCTAAGAGAGGAGTTTCGTTATTTTTTTTCAAATCACTGTAGGTTGTTCTTCACCATACTGAAATATTCTTTTGGCACTCTACATAGGAGGACACAAAGAACTACGCAGAAACTCTGTAATTCCATAGTAACCGTTGACTCTGTAATTACATGGTACGTACAGTTCAATGTAAATATGTGGGTAATACAAGCAATTTGTATTTTCTCAACTACATTATTAAATCTTAAAATTGCAAACTACATGGAAATTAGGTTGAGAATAAAATGGGTAACTTCACGTAGTGTATTATTGCAGCGTATTATCTCTAGAAGTCTGTCATTACTTTGCAGTTACATGCTATTTTTCAGATAATAACCAAGCGGTGAAAGTTTGTGGACTTGTCCGGCTCATAGCTGCACAGCCTAGCAGTTAGTTTGGGTTTGGGAGGTGGAGAATGTTGTCAGTTTGGTCTTTTAGTCTTTTTTGTATAGGGAGGAGGATTTTTTTCTTTCAAGCAAACAATCTGACTCGTAACTGTAGGTATTTTATATTTATTGCAAATATAAGCAGTGCATTTAAAGCTAGTGTTGTGTCTCTGCCAAGAATGAAAACAGGCTCTAATGCTCACATGCAGGGTTTTCTTTTGCCTTTGGGCTCTCGAAGATACATGTCAGGTGTTATTTCACCAGCAAGAGTCTCAGACTTCACCGGTCTGTGCTGCACTCATTCTGAGCCTTTGCTGGAAGGGTGGCCAGGCATTTTAAGGACGTTTTGAGACTTTGTTATCTGTGGCTGACTTACCAGAGTGAGAAGCTCATTTCCTTCATGTACGCTTGCTGATCTTTGGGGTCTTCTGATATTTTAACCTCTCCCTCTTACGCTTTTCTCTCTCCTTGTTGTCTTTGCCCTGTTGAGTCTGGCATTAGGATCAGGTTATTCATTTATCCAGTATGAATATGTAAATCTTTGTAGTCCTCTGTGTCTAACCCCCTGCACTTTGGCCCCTTTTTTCTGCTGAAATTTTGAATGAAAGAAATACTGAATGAGTTTTTCAGCTTAGAAAGAACTGCTTTTATTTATTTATTTTTACACAAAGCATACAGACATGAGACTTGGAAAATGCTTCCAGTATATGGTTACATTTGTCTGTATTTTAAAATGTATATGTGTACATTTATATGTATGCTATCAAATCCAAGGAGATTGTTGACCGTTTAGAAAAAGACAGAAGAGATGGAAGCATTTGGCTTTGGTAGTCAAACTGGTAGTCAGGGCACCAGCCCAGGGGCGTGTGATATATTGAGAGGGCTGAAAACTAACCATAAAATCTGAACTAAGACACTGAGCTCCTCTCAGGAAGACAAAAAGATGCAAGGACATAGTAAAGTACTGTAAGATAGATAATGATAGTCACCCATCAGTCTTTGAACTCTCCAAAGAGAAGTCACAGCTGTTGCTCATCTTCGTGAGGAATCTTGATTTATTTACATTCCGTTACACCTGTATCTTCTGGGTTTTCTAGCCTTTCATGGTAGATTTATTAACTGCTGTGAAGCAAGGAGGTAGACTTGCAGGGAGGGGGGAAATGGAGGAGAACCAAGAAGAAACAGAAGGAAGACAGAACAGTGGGAGGGAGAGGGAGGAAGAAGATAAGAGAGAGATGAATGACAACAAATGGAAGAGAAATGAGACAAGGAAGATGATAGGGAAGAAAAAGACTGGAACAGAGCTTTTGAGAGCACATGTAAAATAGAGGTCTGGTGGAGGGTTTCCAGTGAAAGTGGTGTAAATCAATGATGAGTAAATTAATAGGGCAATTGTGCAAATGAGACTCAGTCATTTAAGCCAAGTGTAATACATCATGGATGATTTATGGAGAGTGTAACCCACAGGGCACACCTTTCAATCTACTAAAGATCTAAAGCAGGATGCTGACGTGTCAGAAAATGGAGCAGATGAACAAAATGAGGGACATACATTAAAAGGGAAGAGGTTGTAAGACAAACTCCAAATGCAGGGCAGCATTAAACTCCTTAATGCCAGAGCCACGTCTCAGACTAGAATAAAAACTAACTGGTCCTTCAAAGTCAGAGATTATTACCATGGTTTCTGATATGGTCTCCTTGTATTACTTCGATTCCTGATGTGATGCCTAACTTGTATCAGAAGAACAAATTAAAAATGCATCCAGCAATTTTTTAAATGTGTAATTTTGCAGAAGAACTGTTTCCTGTAGTTGCCACTGCAAGCATTTCTGCCATCTAACAGCACTAAACTATGAATGTAGCTGAACAAGGAATGTTCTAAGGAGTTTGAAGTGGCCACCTGATCACTGACCGGCAGGCGCCTGGCTTCTTTGACCTTGCTATGTCCCATTCTGTGCCACTTTTGGAGTACGTATATGCATTTGTATACCAGAGAAGACAGGAGGCAATTGGAATATGCTGTTGTCTCTCACTAGTATTACAGCTGTGCCCAGTGGTCCTGGGTTTTGATGAAATTTCAAGTGTTCTAGATTAACGTGCTTTAACCCACCTTTTTGAGACCATTTGCAAATCTTCTCCAACCCTGAAAATGGATTCCTCTGCTGTAGCTCTAAAATAGAGCAGACCCATTAAATCCTGTGCCCTTCAAATACATTGTTTACTAACCTTTTGTAAAGGATCAAAATTAACAGACTGTTTAAATGAATTTCTGACAGTCATTCTGCCCTATTGGTTTTTGAAAGCATTAGACATAGTGCCAGGTGGCCCAGTTGATAAAATGTTTTCTTTCACTCTGACTCCTGTAAGTTCAACTCTTTCCCCAAGGTCTTAAGAAAAATAAGTGGTGTTCAAATACTTTTTTGTTTGTTTGATTTCACCATCTTCCCTCTCTTCTCCTTGAAATATTTAAGTAGAGTGTGAACTTGATTTTCATTTTACTCAGTAGAAAGTTAAATGCAACCCAGGCGTCTTGTTAAGGGTAAATATTTTCCTAAAGGAAACAAAAGAAGTGATGAAAGATTAGGTGGAAAGGGAAATCTTAGCTGCTGATGGGGGACAGCTGGATTTTGTCAGCGATGGTAGTTCTCCCTTCTTTTGCTTGCTGCTCTTTCTCTGAGAAAAGCAGCATTTCTGTCTAAAACTCATGCTGATAAAATAGCTCTTAACTTGACAGCATCCCTTTTGCAGCCTTATAATTCCTTCCTGAAGTTCAGGTTGGTCTGAAATACTGCCTTGGAAACCTTGAGATGCAAGTATAAGGTTGTCTTCTTCAGGAGAGTACTCAGCAACTTGATAATTTTTAGGTCAAATTAAAGTAAGTCTTCCATGAAAAAGATACATAAGGCATGAAACCTCTTTTATGTGCAGTTTCCTGGATGAGACAACATGGGAGCATGTCACATTTCTGAGAGGATCCTGGCACTCTATTAAGAAAATAATTCACGAAGCAGTTCAGTCGTCTGCAGACAGATTGGCATCCTGGGTGCCTGTCACTGATGAAACTTGGGCTTCTTTCTCAGAATGTTACAAACCCTCTTTCACTGGGGAGAGCCAAAGTCCAACAGTCAGGTGACCTTTTCTAGGTCTTAGAATTGTTTCTGTATTTTTCTAGAAAAGAGTTTCAAAGTTGTGGTGTTTCTCCGTATCACATTGCATAGACTTCATATCACGTGACATAGATATGGATTGTGACTTACTGAAGCACTTTACAAATCCTATTACTATTTTAAAAAAGAAACAAACCCCTCATTCTGTTCATGAAAACTATTCTTTATTAAATAAATACAGAATTTATATTCCTTTTTTTCAGGATCAGGCTTCAAACTGGTATCAGTTTTAAGAGTTTGGCTAATTATAATCGAAGCTGCATTTTATAATTGATTCTAACATAACTGCTGTAACACTTTAGTGATATCTAACAAAGATATTAGGGTTAATTTCTTTAGCAGTAGGGGAAAAGATATATATATAGTAATATTGTTAGTTGTTACGCAGCCTGTGTGTGTTCTCAGTTTCAGTCTCAGTGGCTGATTCCATGTTTTAGTGTGAGAGAGTCACCAGGAAGTGTGACACTGGAGGATAGGTGGTGATTTTTAACTTCTTGCTGAAGGATAACTCTTCCTAACGTGAGCATGGAAATAAAAAGCTTTTTCACAGTAATCCTTATAGTATAGTTGGTCTATTGAAGGGTTTATTCTATATAAAAAAGAAACAGAGATGAGATGAGTAGGTAATGCTTTTTCTGTCTCTTAAAAATGGTCAAGGTTTTGAAAATGTTCCTGTTCGAAGCTGGGATGAAATTCATTCAGAATTTTTGAAATGTGTCTTCAGAAGAAGCATCCGGAAAAATCAGGTCAAAAGCTGGTGCCCTTCCCTGCCATTTAGGAGATACAGGTAGCCTTGGAACTGGATTTTTTGGCTTTAAAGTAAGCGCACCAGCCACTAGGCTTAGGGACGATTCTGTACCTCTCCTTAGTTACCACCAGAAATACCTTCCTGAGCCTTAGGAATGTATACCAGTGAAATTTTGCTGAACCTGACACCTCTGTGAAACAAATTTGTCTTGGTGCATTGTTATTGCCTGGCAAAAAACCTGTTTTGTCAGAAAGTTCCCAATCAGCCTCTAGAAAATCATAATATCGTAATACAGCATAACTAGAAGGCAGTAACAAAGCATAAATACAGGTAAGTCATCACTGATCTTTTCCACCTATTCTTAAATAATGAAGGGAAAAGAAGAGGGTAGTGGACAGATGGAATAACTGTACTCACCCTGCAGTGAAAACTTGTTCCAAAGAATGAGTCCTTGGAGCAAACCTGGCTTGTGAGACCTTTCAGATTCCTTTTATCTGAATTCTGTTTTCACTGCTTCCTGCTGTTGCTACCTCTTACCAAGTGCAGACCTCAAAGTTGGTGCAATAGTCCTGACTGAATGGCTTATAGTCAGAGGAAGGAACAACCTGAGCTTTAGACAGCCACCCAGCATAATAGAGGCTCTTTGGACACTTGGCTCAAATACTTAGTAACTGTAGTAACTTCAGATTCACTAGTGCTTTAGCGTTTAGTGTCTTTTTAACACACTGGAAGGCTGTACTCAATATTTACCAACATAATGTCTGGATAAGATCAGTGGCTAATTGCTTCTTTTCAGTGGTTCGTTCTTTTAGTCTTCATAGAAACACTGTATTAGTAACTGAAATTACAATGTTGAATGTCTCTTTTTGTTGAAAGAGAGATTATCAGGTTATAATAATGGAAAAAATCAGTAATTAAATCTTGTTGCTTATATTTTGTTTCTTTTTCATTGAAGAGTCCTGTTAGTAGTTCTTATATACTGTAATTTGTATAATCGAGACTTACCGTGAGGGGTCTGGTTGTGCTGCGCTGGCCAACATTTGCCAGTATGTTGTAGGAGTTTGGGGCTCTCCATCCCATACTCCCTTCTCTTGCAAGGGTTGGGCTGGCGTTAGTTATTGGCTTTGGGTCCCTAGAAAGATATTCCAAATGTAGATCTGCATTTCAGTTGAAGTTAGTGTTATTTCCTCAGCCTACCCCAACTCCTCTTGGATGTTTCCTAGAAACCCACTCAAGGCTTGAGTTCTTCTTGCTTTGTAATTTACCTTTTCTGGTACATAGAGCAAGCTCACAGCTAAGTTTTTTCTGGGAACCTGAGCTGCCTTGCTACATAGTGGAGAGAGAAAGCAAAAGTGTTTACAGCTTGAGCCAAGGCAGCAAACCTGCATACATATCTTGCCTGTCTCCCAGCATGTGCTGGAGCACTCTTTAATCTTCCATGAAAAACCTGAAGTCTCTACATCCCTTCTAGAGCTACTTGCTTTTCTCCAGAATGGTATGGCTTCTATCTCCTTGTAGATGAATATGCTTTGATTTTTGGATGGCTCAACACCAAATCAAGTTCTCCCTGTTGCTAAAACATGCTCTTTAGCTACAAGTTTTGTAAGCAGCACCTTGAGTCTCTTCATGGTGACCTCCTGCTAGCATCATGGTCTTTTGTTATGCTGTGGGTAATTTTTCACTACTTCATAGGTCCTTCCTGCTCATGTTGATTTCCCAACCTTGGCACCCACTGTAGCATGCTCATGCTTAGTTGTTGAGAGTGCAGACCTCGCTGTGATCTGATGAGTACATGAAAGAAGCTTTGACAGCCCTTTGTGGACTTAGCCATTCACAAAGGAACGTTTTTTTAAATTTGCAGCAAGTACAAGATTTACATTGTGTACTACTAACCAGAGCATGAGTTTAAATTCTGAACTGTCAGATCAGGAGACACTGGAAAAAAACAAATAAACGGCGGATCCTGACACACAGAGTTTTGCAGCATAAAACACTGAACGTTGTTTCTAATGCTACAGAAGTAAATGAGGAGGAAATCAGCAATATACTGTGGAAGTTTAGTAAAGCTCTATAAAGTTTAGCAAAGAGTTGCAGTCTTCATGAGGATTATTTTTTAGTTATCTCGTAGGATTCCACCCCTAAGTTACAGTTCTCTGAAATGCTATAGGATGATTTATATTCATACAAAGTGTTGGGTTCATGTGTGATCTCCTGTAATATTCAATCATGAAAATCTTGTTTTTCAGTCAATTTCTAGTTATTTTCTCTTTCTTCATCATTCAAGCAGCGGTCATGCCCTGCTTAATTAAAATGTCAACTTAGAAACTAGTTTAAAGAGACTCCTAATATAAAACATAAGAGTAAAATATAAGCTTCCAAAAGATAATTAACTTCCTTAGAGTTAGGCCCCTCTTTGAGCAGTAGTTGTGTAAGACAGACCTTATCAGTCTGCCAGACTGCTTAACAGATACAGCCTTTTCATTTTTATAGATAAGATTTAAAAGTATTGTGCATTCTAAGTAACATAAACAAGTGTTTTGTCAGTGCTCTAAGCTACCTGAAAATAGGATTTACAGTTCTATATAATTGCATTTTCTTTGTGTTTGCATAGAAGTCATAGCATAGCTGGAAGATGATGGCAATTATAATTTATTATGCTGTAATTGTTACCTAAATGTTTTTGAATAAGCAAAAATCACATCTGTTTAGGAATAAGTTGCACAGCAAGAGAATTCCCTTTGAAATGAATGCTGTGTTCTCAAATTCTGTAACTGTACACATAAAACAACATATTTATTTCCCCACTGAGTCCATTACATTCCCAAGTCAAACTGCATCCTCTCTTCCCTTCCCATATTAAACCCTTTGATTTAATGGAGGTTTTAACTACTGGTTCTTTAGGGAATTTTCAGTAGGCTTTGCACAGATTAGGTTATTGGAAAGTATAGTTATTTGCTTGTAAAGTGGCAGTTCTGTGTCAAAATTGATTTTCTCTGGTGCTGCAGCAGTAAAACAGATAAGCTTCTGCTTTGCATCCAAAATACACTGATATTCCTGCCATGATACTTTCCTTCTGCTTCCTACCCAAGCTCTGTTACAGGCTGGCTTTGAAATGAAAAGGACACAATGATACACTACTAGAATACCTCTGGATTAATCATGAATATTTACATGAATCTTCTTCTTTGTATTAATGTACATCTACCAGTGATGGCCAGTTGTTTAGAGGAAAAAAAAATCTATGCTGGGAGTTGTTGAGCACTTCAGCCAAGGGGTTGAACACTTTTGTTGGCTTCTTAAAGCAGTTGGAGTTGTGGATGTTCAGCATTCGGCAGGGAGTCCCATGCACTGTTTCCCATACTGTAACATTCAGAAAGTAAAGTGTTGTAGAAAGTGTAGACAGACAAAAAAGTGAATGAGTAACAAATACATCTAGTATGTCCTCTGTCTGAGCACCATGAAGAGGTTTCCTACCTGGTTTTCTTGGCCAGCTTTCATAGCTAGGATGGGTCTCTCTCACTTTGTCTATCGTATGTCCATTCCCTTGCAGGTTGGAGTGCTTACAGCTCCTTACAGGGAGAGTGCTTGTAAATTAAACTTTAATAAAATGTGTTAGCACACATTAACTAGTTCAGCCTGGTACTTCTGAAACTTCAGTAGGTCTGGTCCAGATTTAGTAGTATTCACTGATGCAGGGAATGTTAGTAATGCCCTGATTTCCAGAGTTTTTCAAACTTGGTTTAGTCTAAGTTTTCAGTTCAGTTCTTCATTTATTCAGTAACAGTTTGTCCATCTGTATTGCTCATGCTGTTAACGGAATTGTTGTCGCAAGCTCTCGAGAGATTAATGTATTTACTGACTTCTATAAGACATTGCACCAATCAATGTTAACAGACTTTGACAGAGACATAAAGGATCTATTAAATTAGATGTGGGTTCCTATTAAATTACTATGCGTAAAAAGCTAGACTCACCTTATCTGTAGCAGAAATGAATGCTTGCTATTAAAATCTTTAAAGAAAGTTTTCAGGAACAGACAGTCCAGCAAAGCAGTGGGATACTTAGAAGGAAACAGTAATCCGTTGACATCCAGCACTGACTACACTAAAGCTGTGCAGAGAATGGAAGGTTTTCTATATTGTAGACATGAAGGCATGACCCTCCCCACCAATCGGCTCCCCCACACACACTTCTCTTTACTAATTAGATTATAGACAAATAAAATTAAACTATTAAGGCAATTAAGAAAATCTTAACATTTGATCAGTTAGTTGAATGCAAATCTGTCCTACACCTTTCTGCTAAAGGGCTGATTGCATGGAGTATTGTGTCCTGGAGTACATGTTGGCTGGTTAAGAAAGAGAGCAAAATCATAGAATCATAGGATAGTTTGGGTTGGAAGGGACGTTTAGAGGTCATATAGTCCAAGCCCTGCGCAATGAGCAGGGACATCTTCAACTAGATCAGGTTGTTCAGAGCCCCGTCCAACCTGGCCTTGAATGTTTCCAAGGATGGGGTATCTACCACCTCTCTGGAAAACCTGTTCCAGTGTTTCACCACCCTCATTGTGAAAGATTTCTTCCTTAACACACCCAAAATACTGAGTTCAAATAAAATAGCAAGATCTTTTTTTTCACTGTATTATTTCTCTTCCCCCATGCTATTCACATGTAACTGCCACTTTTCAAGCAGTGTAGGCTGTGGTCTCTCATTTACCCATAGTCTCAAATTCCTCTTACTTTCACAGTTAGGCAAGCTATCTTAACTTCATTCCTGTGACCATTCATGAGTTAAACACCCTCATGAATTTGTGATAAATCAAACAAATACCTGGTGACTTCATAAGGAACTATTCCCAAATAGTGAATGTAAGACCTGAGTCAATAAGATTTTACTCTCTCTATCTCTTTTGGAAGAAAGAGAAGGACAGAAAGTGGCAGACAGTAGCTTGATAGTTTGTGCACAGAATTCATGATCTTCTGTCAATAAAACATGCATCCTGGTGCATCCTCATAGTTGTTTTGGTCTTAGGGTTTGATTACACAGTACATTGCAACACCACACAAATATTCCTGCACTGGGCCCCAAATGAGCTAGTTTCAGAATTGGAAGCAGTGCTGCTGCAGTGTCTCTGCCTTAAGCTGGGTGCAGTACTGCACTAGTGCAGCTCTATTCCTTCCAATGCCGAAACCTGTTGCAGCAGAACACCATGTTGTACCATCCCCATGGTTCACCATGCTCCAGACTTGCTCTGGGATGTCTCATTTGGAACTCATGCACAGGATCTCAGCATTCATAATCTCCATGTCTGATAACGGGAGGGGATATCCCCTGATAAAGGGAATGATTTTTATTTAGCAACTGAAAGATAAACAGTATGATTCTTGTATACACATAAACTGTTGGCCCTCAATTGTCCTGGCCAAAATCAAGTTAAGGCACTTTGTTTCTGTGCCCTGTCTACAAACCCCTGGCACATCTTGGTTGAATTTTTGAGGTGTCAGTGAAAAGTGCACCGGGCTGATTGGAGTCTCCAGCTCTCTGGTAATACATTCAGTTGCCTGGGAAAAAGTTACTTTTTTATTCAGTTGATTATTTGAATGAACCAAACTGTGCTTTGGAGGACAAGGTCTCAGCACAGCCAGGGTGATGTATCAGCACTGCAGTAACTTGTACTGTGACCCAAATCTTGATGCTACACAATTGTATACCTGCACCTTTTTCTATCAATGCATAGTGGTGGATATGTATGCAAATCTGTTTCCTACTTATCAAATCTGGCTTCAAGAGCAACAATACCGTAAATGCTGTTCGTATTTACTTCATGTTCTAATAGTGTGCTGGTACTTGTGCGCCTAGAAAAGTTCAAGTGCCCTTAAAAAGCAGAAACTGTACTTGATAGCAAGTAAAATTGAGCACTTGATATTAATGGTGTTCTAATTAAAGGTAGAGCAAACTTGTCTCAGTATATTCATCTCAATATGTATCTTTTTGGACACTTAACGAAGTGGGTTGACCATTGAAGCTTTAAAGTGTCATTTCAAAGGTAAAAAGAGAGTGAGTTCCCCTCAGTGTTGTACTTCGGATCGTCTTATCCCGTAGGACATTTTGACTATTTGCCAGAGTTTTGTTCTACCAGCTTTCCTAAATGTCAACACTGGGCCATACACAGAGTGACTGTAGGCCACTACTGCTGCACTGAAGTCACTGGCTGTGGATCTTCCCAGGTGTTTTCATCAGGGCTGTCTAGATGGCATGTGAAAGGCCATGCTTGTAGCCTGTTTCATCTTTTGGCCTGCTGACAGCCTGAACACAAACATTAGTCGAGATGGTTTGTGTGCTGCCCAAGGATGTCACACGAGTACTCTCTACACATAAAGAAGTTGTGGAATTTCATTAATTCATTCATCAATACAAGCCATTAAAAGAAACTGCCTTGTTAACTGGTATCTTGGATACTAATCGGCAGCTTCTATTAAACATCAACCTGCTGATACTGTCAGTGTCACAAAGGGTAATGACCTGTGGTGCTGAGTGGCATAAATGCAGTCAGGCAGCCCTCACGAATAAACTAATGTGAGACCCTTTACTGTAGTTGGAGGCATTTTGGAAGAGGAAACACAAGGGAGAGGGGACAAGGCAGTTAATGTTAGAACAAAAAGGTTTCTGTATTGTACTATATGGAGGAATTTCAGTTTACCTAAATCCACAATTAGTGTTTACTAAATTCAACTACATGTGGGGAAAAGAAAGTTCAGGGTTATATATAAACACACGTGTGTTTGCACATCAGACCTTGAAGGCAGCAAACAAATTAAGTTTGAACCCAGAAAATAAGAGACAGGAGGAAGAGATGGTTGCAGGGTAACAAACGGGGAAACGGGTAAGAAATACGCCATGAACTTTGTCTGATGCTGGAACTATAGGGGACTTAAGTGAGTCCAATTTATTGTTCTGTGATGAGGCTGCAAATATTGAAATAAACATGGAAATTCTTGCCCTTGCCTAGGACAGATGTAGCTGGGAGGCCTGGTAAAGCTGCAGGTCAGACAAAACCCAGTATTCGAATCCACGCTCAATAATCTGCCAGGCTTTTCAATCAGTCGGTGATGGGTGCTCTGCAAGGTCAAACATTTTGCACCACTGTAAATAATCCAAACTTGTTATCTACATCTCTCCACAAACAAAGAACACAGTCACCAATATTTATTTTGCATGAAAGTAGATTGTAGAAATTTTACATCATCTAAGGTATGTTGGAGATTTTGCAGACTGAGTCAAAGTCTACCATGGTTTGTATCAGCAAGCAGTGGAGCTCGTGTTATTTACAAGCCCTGTGCAGTCATGTGAAGACAGGATATACCAATACCTAGTTTGTAGATTATTTCTTTCTCCTGTCCTTTTATTTTTTAATGCAGTTTAGGTTTTGTGCATCAAATAAAATTTCAATTGTACCAATAATTCAGAATCATGTCCAAAGAAATTGACAAAAGTTTTTCACTAATGTAATTCTCACTATTCACCTTCTAAGTTTTGTTGTAGTTGAGGAGTTAACATTTGCAATATTTCAGCTCATTCTGTTGATTACACACGTACTGCTAGATCTCCGTGAAATATTCTTATCACCGGAAAGAAAAGCAGTAATAACATTTCAGTTGAATGCTGTGGGGGAAAGTTAACTAGTGAACTGGGTGAAAGTTATTCCAAATTAACATCGTGAACTAATTTTTCCTTGCACACTAGTGCAAATTAAGTCTTCTATATATGCTCACTCTTCTTATTCTCCTTCGGCCACCTACCTGGCATTACTTGATTGCATTTCCATAGTGAAACTGCCAAGTTTGGTTGGTGGTGTACTTGGAGGGGTATGTGTAGGCATTTAACTGAGACCTCCAAAAACATATCAACGTGGTGGTCTTGACCAGAAGTCTAAAATAGAAATACGAGAGCAATCTGTAACGTGTCCTCCAAGCCACCACGTTCATTGCTTTTCCACCACTGAACACCTCAGCAGTTGCTTCTTTTTGAAGGATATCGCTACTTAAGAATGCCACTCTCTGTGTGCTTCCTGGTCACTTAATTTTTTGTTGGTTCCTTTCTAAAATGTTTGTTTCATTGTGGTGAACCTCAGCCACCAGGGACTCCTTACCGTGATTTTTCTCGGGTCTGCAGTGGGCTATTAATCAGCCCGTGCACTTTTTCACTTCCAGTTCCTTTGTAGAGTTAGTTGAGTGGGATTTGTTGACTCTTCCTCCACCTCTAATACTGGATAAAGTCTTTGTCTCGGGAATCTCCTGTAGCTTCTATTTATGGTCTTACTACTGCCACATGCTTGCAATTGTGCACAACGCTTGGACCCCCTTCAACCCTCTTCGCCCCCCCCCCCCCCTTTTTTAATTACTAGTGGGTGACAAATAGCTACTGCTTTCCACTCCATTTCGCCAGGCACAGCTTCTTTCCTGTCCTCATGAGGTTTCTGACCTTTCAGTCGATGCCTTTTGCAGCCCCCCAGGGGCCTCCAGGGAGCTGTAATGGACTCACGTTAATTGCCTGTTGAAGGACAGAAGCAGTTCCTAGCAGGATGATTGGTGATCCCCCTGTGAGTACAGCTGTCCTGGTCAGTGAAAAGATTGATCTGACACACACAAACATTTCGGCTCACTGCTCAATGTGTCTCACAGAGCATGCACATAATCACTGCTCTGGCTTTAGTGGTTTCCTGTCTGCCCACACTGCACTGTGGGTCTATTTGCTAGTGCTGTGACTCAGAGGAGCGAGCAAGCGAGAGACTATCCATTCTAATCCCCTTGTGGGTTACGGTAGTTTAGATAGAAGATACCCCACAGACTGCAGGATAATCCAAAGATTTATAAAGTCAGTCTTCTGGGTTGTTTTTTTTTTTATTTTTTATTTTTATTTTTTATTGCTCTCAGTGGAAGTGAATCTTCCATTCTGGCTTAAACATGTTTTAATGTGGTTTAAAATGCAAGGGATGCTCTTTTAGAAGTATACGTGTATGTGTTCGGGGCGGGGGGGGGACGGGGACGGACGACTCGCCCATGTGTGCTGAAGTCCAACCACATCTTTAAAATAAAGAAAGCAGAGGCATTTCTCTTACGCTTCTTGCTTCTGTTCTTTTGCAGCTGGGTAAACCATTATGGTCTCATTAGTGTTGAGTATGGGTCAGTTTGCAGAGCTCTGTACAAATATTATTTTTTCTCACTTTTGCTTTGTATACATTCAACCTGTGTTGGGCTTCAGTCTCCAAATCTGAAAGAGAAACTCAGCCAAAGTCAGCAAACATGCTTTGATAGCTGAGGTCAAAACTTTTCAGTATTACCAGCCTATGTGTGTTTTCTATCTGAAGATATTAATCAGGTCAAATCTACATGTTCCTTGGCACTTGTTCAACAAAAGATGTTTTCAAGCTGTCCTGTGTTTTATCATTTGTAACAAAGGTTTTGCACAGATCTGGTCACCACACAAATAAGCTTCTCCTGAAGTAAATCCCCAGTAAAGTTTAAAAGGATTGATTTAACTGCTGCTCAAAAAAATTCCCTTCTTAGTTGCTTCATCCTCTCAGCTCCATGTTTCACATTAACCTGAAATGAGATGGTCCTGAGTTAAATCCCTGCATCCAACCACCTGTGAACTTTGAGGTGTACAAAATCTGGTACAGGATCTCAGTCTTTCAGATAGCACTTTTGTTCATTAAGGCCTGGACTGAAACCTTGTGTCTAAATGTTTCATGTCATTGGAATGCATGATGCCCAAATACAAGGGTCTTACCATGTGCTAGCTGTTTGTTTCAACAGGCATCGTTAAAAAATCTGACACAGAAATAAACTATTTCTCACAATCAGGCTATAATTTATTTGTGACAAAATTCAGCAACTATATACCTCTTGCGTTTTAGTAAATGTTGTGCTTTTCTGAAGTTTATACTAGTGAATGAAGTTAGAAAGCAGCAGTGAGAAAAAAGTGCTAGAGATGTTGAAAAATGGGAAGGATGAGGCAGTTTGCCATACTTTGGGGTCCTAGAGACATCCATCCACAGACCAGAGAAATATTATTTCTCCAAGAAGTTGCTGTATTGCAAGTGTCAATCAAAATTGTGTATTGCTGTTCAGAACATTCTGCTCCAGGAATACATTATTTACAAGTGGAGGAAACTTAGAAAACATCCACCCCTGGCATTTGCTGGGTACTCTTAAGCGTACTAAAGATAAGCTTTGCTGTGAGTTTCCTGTCCTTGTTACTATAGCCATACTTTTTAGCTGTTATTTTAGTCCTGTATTTCATATTTAGTATAGGTAGGCTTGTGATATCAGGCTAGGTTCAGATTTTAATAGATAAAAATTTTAGGGCTTTTTAAGCTAGCCCACAACCCAATTAAATATTTTTAGACTGAGAAGGAATTTATCTTTTTCTAATTCAGCCCCAAACCCTTCCCAGCAAGAATAAATAAAATGAATGCTTGACACAGCAGAGGAAATAAGATGGGAAGAAGTATCTCTGTTTCCAAGCTGTGTAACAGTGTCCATTAATTAAAGATGGAATGGCTGGGCACCAGCCAAGAATCCAAACAAAAGCCTCTTAAGAGGTCCAGAATAGCTCCAGTGTAATCGAATTTTAGGCAGATTCCAGTATAGGAATGAAGCCTCGTTGTCTCCCATATTTGTCATTGTGGATTGTTTTAAAAAAAGGATTAAACCAAAATGTAAACCCTGTTGCCGTTTTTAGTAGAGGGCTGCTGGTGAGATGAGGAAGCTGTGTTACAGTAAGACCATGTCATCAGAGAAGTCGTAACTGTAGAAAACTCGCAGACATCCAGCATACTAAAATAGGTAAATAACAACCAAATATAACATAAAGATGTGACTAGATAAGAAATTGAATGTCCCAGAGGGTTGAATTTCTGTTACCTTAAAAAAACCCCATTGTATTATGTTTATAGCCTTTATGGTAACTTGAAAATTCTACTTAAAAAAATAATACTGCAAGTAGAATGAAAATGTCTGTCTGTACTCTGAATGTAATGGGAAAAATTGCATTTCAGCCGGCTCTTTTAATCATACAGTATTATGCAATACTGATAAAAAGTACTATAACACCTTTAACATTCAGAAAACACACAAGAAGAGGTAACTTACCTGGTGGGGCAAGGTGTATAGGAGATATAAAACGGAATGTAGATTTGAGGATAAGAGTTTATTGGAGTATAAGCTGAAAAACAGGCAGGA
The DNA here is from genome assembly GCF_947461875.1 of Haliaeetus albicilla. Classification (NCBI taxonomy): domain Eukaryota; kingdom Metazoa; phylum Chordata; class Aves; order Accipitriformes; family Accipitridae; genus Haliaeetus; species Haliaeetus albicilla. The sequence continues at coordinate 11,234,433 of NC_091491.1, forward strand.
ATGTGTTCAGCCTTTGGATGACAGTGTTCCTCTAGACTGCTTACTTAGTGAAAGAAGTAGAGAATTAAAAGCTGCTTCTTTGAGGATAAGATCCTGGTGCTACTGGTCTACATGGACCTTTCATTGCTGTCAGCAGCGCAGAGGTCTTGCTTTGGGAACAAATATTTTCCAAAAAGCACATTTTGTTGGTGTGAAAGTCCTTGTGGTTACCCAGGGCTTTGAGGCAGCTGCACAAGAAAAGTACATCCCCTCTGAGGTCCAGCTGTATGAGCTACCTATTCAGTTCAGCCTCTGCTTTTGATGGAACCTCTTCCTTTCCCTCTTTTCCTTTTTTTCTGCCTACAGTATTTTTCATTCCAGAAGCTTCTCTCCCTTGAGCATGTTGTTTAAATAACTAGCCAGCAATGTAAAATTCATTAACAAAATTTCAAACAACTACAAAGGCTTGTAGACCTTGGTTATTTGGCTTTTAAAAATATTTTATATGTCTACATACAGTAAAGTTCCAATACTGTAAAATATCGCAGTCTATTTTTTTTCAGGGGAATTCTTGCTTTCTGGGATATATATTATCAGTGCTTTTAGTTTTGTCAGTAACTATATGCCTGAAGTATAAATATAGAAACCAAACATGGCAGGCGTAATAACATTTGGGGGTTCATTTTTAGCTTGGTGTAGGAGAATTAATTTGGCTTCAAGCCCCATGGTTCTGAGAAAGTTTAATGGGAATTGCAAAAGTGATCCTCCTATCCACCATGCTAAAAACGTACACCTTTAACTGCCTCATTTATACTTAATAAACAAGTGATTGTATGTTAATACTAAATGACTCTTGGAGTATAGGAAATATGCAAGGCATATGCACCAAACTGAAAAAACTCTCACGAGAAATGTTACCTGGCAGCTGTGATAAAGCAAAGATTAATTTCATTTGATTAGGCTAATGTATGAGGAATTGAATTCACAAGGACTTGAACCAGGGTTTGTTCAGCTTTCTGGAAAGACTCGTGAAGGCTGGAGTGGGCCCTGGATCAAATTCCAAAGAGCTGAGATTACAGGGCAACTTCAGAGAGCAATAACAATTAGGAGAGTGTTCGTTACTCAGTCATTGGCTGTCTACTGGTAGTTAGTTGTGGTTAGCACTACTGAACAGTTTGGTGTGAAGAGTTCAGTTGTGAAATTGTGATGTTTACAATGAGTTTGAACTGTGTTATCCCAGCCATGTCTCGTTCAGTGACTGGCAAGATGACATATTCCTGTGCCCGTTTCAGTTCTCATGACCAGGATTTGGCCCAATGGGTTTGAAAATAGGTGGGTAATTAATATTGCCAGGGAGTTTGGGGAGGACAGACATGGGAGGTCAGTAGCCATGGAAAGAAAATGTCTGTCATCATTCACAGATTCTCTACTTAGCTGCTTTTTGAATGACACCAGGTATTTCTTCATTCCTGAAATTACCGCCCTGAAAGCATAATTCTGCAGATGGTGCAGCATCAGAGATAATTGGCTGGCATTGCTAAGTCCAATCAAAATAACTATTAAGAGGTGTGTAGTGCACTGATGTTTTTCACTGGAAAGCAAACATGTTTAATATTGCATCTCAAATATTACCTACATTGAGAAAAAGAAGTGACAAGAAAATCTGGTTTTATGATGATAAAAAATAGAGTAATGTTTTGCTTGTTTAGTGGAAAAAGCCCAAAAGTCCTGACCCAACCATTCTCTGGAGGTTGGCTGCAGATCAGTATCAAAATTTAGCAGCTTGCATCAATTTCCAGTTCTTTTTTTAACACACGAATGTGATTTTGCTCCTTGGCCAGCTGCAGCTCCAAGCACTGAAATTAAACTTAACATGTTTTACAAAATGAATGGAAGGCCAGACAAGAGAATCTTGTTTCCAAGCATCACATAGCCCCTTTTTGGGATTACAGAAACTCTCATTCTATTAGGATTTGGCAACAATGCTTGAACTGCACAAACATGATGTCTCATTTGTTTGCCAACTGGTGGAAGACATTCGGAGCCGGCTTCTCCATTTACAGCCTGCTCTGGAGCCTGTTGGAGTCAACCACCAGACTTCCATGGACTTCTTCGAAGCGACGCTATGCACAGTCTCCCCATCCAGGGCTGTACTGTCCCGCGGTTGCTGTAAGATCAGCCCGATTCCAAGAACGAAATCGCATGCAGTCTTGGTCAAGAGAGAGTTGTAATGAAAGCCAGTTGAGTCAAAGCTGGACCACATTTTTCTTGTCTGGTAACAAACTGTTGGAAATAATTTAGCTACCCATATGTCCCATCGTCTCTTTGCAGATGACATGCTAACAAACGCGTTAGCTTATTACTTTGTCATTTTAAGTTATTCTGTGAAGGGCTTATAAGAACATATTTCAGCCTTTGTGTTGTTCACAAATTATTCAGAATATGCATTTTTCTGGCTATTTCTTATTCATGACCTGTCGCATAATATCCTTTCTCGTATCTAAGCAGATGACTCCTAGATACACTTCACAGATGTTGACCACCATCTTGAAAGATACTGCTGAATATGTATAAAAAGTACGCTTTTCTATAGCCACCTTGGGAATGTCTTTCTGTTAATATTGCCATGAAAAACTTCTATGAGTTTTTTAGGAACATCATTGATGCAAATGTATTTTCAAATCATCAGATAGCTTCATTTGCAGCATTTGTCTGGAACTGAGAGTGCGATGTATCATTCTTTCCCAGTAATAATGTTTAGATGATGGTGGTGACTGTGTAATATTTTGTCCAGAAATGTGAGATGACTTATACCTTGCTCCACAGGTATGTCATCTTCAGTCATGCTGTAAGTGCAAGTGTGTAATACTGGCTTTTTTGTAAATGCTTTTCAAGTACTTGTTAATTGTCAAATGAAACTTATCTAATGGCTGATTAGCAAGTGTTTGAAAATAGCAAGTTCAAAGGTTCCTAACAAAGAGTTTGATGAAAAATGTCTCACTTTCTGTTAGAGAGTGGCTGTTACTCACTTGTTACTTTGTGTGCAAGAGGCTGTATAAACTGTTGAAAATGTAAGGATGTCTGCCCATTTTTCACTTTAATCGATTCATGGAAAAGGCCTTGTGTGTATATAGCTTCCCAGCATTGGTCTGAAATTACGGAGTTCTTCGTCTATCTTGAAGAAGAAAACTGCCAAGGATTCATCAGTGCTGCCTGTCCCTATTTCAGACCATAAATGCCAAGCTTATACACTAAATACTTGAGATATTTTCCTAATGGGTTTCTCCAGACTCCATGAATACTTTTAACTTTTAATATGGTAGAAATGGACTGGACAAAAATACGCATAGTTACTGTGTGGCTGCTATTGATAAATTATTGCAACCCTCATTGAAAAATTGATTGCTGCGTGTTACTTAAAACTATTTTGTAAAAGTATGTTCAGTCAGGTATTGCATATTTTAACTGTAGTGACAAGTATCTTTCTCTCCTTTCCCAGCTGCTTCTTGCCCTTCTGTGCTTTCCCAAAAATATTAGTCTTTGACTTCTGACTTTTTTCTCAAACTGTCAGGCTGAAGGACACAATCTGAATAACATCAGTCGTTTCTGCTGTATAATAATGTACGATAAGAGCTGTATAATAGTGGAGGTGCAACTGGTTTTTTTCTATTTGACATTCCAAACACCAACACCCCATTTCAGTAGCATGCTGTAAATTGATCAGAAGCCAAATGCTGAGCTTGAAAGAAGATGGTCTCCCTCAGTTTGCAAAGCACCCAGGGCAGCTATTGATTCCTTCCAGTACATCCCAGCTCTCATCATCTCTGCGAGTGGGAAGGGCTCTCTGGAAGGCTCCAGCTTGAATTGCATTTTAATAGCAGATGGTTACCCAATTATCATTCTGTTTGTATCCTTTTTCTGGTCTACTTTGTGACGTTGCCCTTTTGTGGATAATAGGGTCGCGGCTTGTCAGTGCCCTTGGTCTTCAGGATTGCTGTTGGTCTGAGGGGTTTTTTTGTTTTGTTTTGTTTTCCTTATCGTGCAAGAAGGCTGTGATATTTCTGTATCTGGCAGTGTGTCTGCGTGAGACGAGGCAGAGTGAACGAGGCTTGATGTGTGAATGACAGATCCCTAGGTGACGCCGCTAGGAAGCTCTTGATCTGACTGGTTTGAAGTTGAAAGCTCACTAGGTCACACTGAAAATGGTTGCCACTGGGCATTTCTTTCATCCTTGTTTGTTTATTTTTTCCTTCCCTTTCCTGAAGTTTTTACACTCAGAAAGGGGTTTTGTTGTTGTTGTTCATGTTCCTTGTTGCTGGTAGGCTGGTTTTTGACCTTTTACTACACTTAATTGCTGTTGTGTCTTCTTGTCTTTTTGTTGTTGTACTTAGGTGGCCAGAGGAAGGAAAGGGGAGCCTTATGTCTTTGAGCTTGGCACCCGTGTCAGGGACTAACCAGATACAGAATGACCATTTTAAGTAAGCGCCAGGTGTTTTTAAAGACACGGTCTGTTTATTATTTAGCAACCTGCTGTTCAAAGGTTCTGGCATTTGCCAGCCAGATCAAAACAGAGGAGCCAGGTGGCAATTCTGTGACATTTTTCTCTTCATATCTGCAGCATGTCCTTAACTAAACAGGCATAAAGAACAAGGCATAAATTAGCCTGAAAAGACAAGGTGGCATTAGAAGAACCTCTGATCCTCTTGTAAATGCCCTATTGACAAAGCTAAAATAGCTGCTCTGACAACAGCCAGAAGAGGGTTTCCTCCCCTGTGGACATTGCCAACAATTTGTCACCTAGCATGGAGGTTGTTGTTGTGGTAGTACACAGAGAGTCAAAAGCCAAAGCCTCGTGTTGTGCACCCTGTATAAGGGTCAGAAAGTCATCTAGCACAGAGGGCGTATCAGGGAGCTGAAACCAGTGCAGTGGACTCTCAAGTAGGATAATAAAAATCCAGGCACAGGCAGTATATTTGGGGGTTTACAGCAATTTAGGAAGGTTATTAATGAGGTATTGCAGGTAGATGTATTGCATGGTCCATCTGCCTCCATATGGCCCTGGGTACCCAGTGCACTCGTAGCTACCCATTAATTAGGACTGCCATAATACCACTTCATTATTGCCGAAGTCCCTAAGCTTTATCTGACAGCTTCTCTCCAGGGATTAAAAGGGTCCAAATTCAGCTTTTGGTCACCTGACCTAGTGAGTCACTAACTACAGCAAATTCCTCATTTTTACATTGGAGTACTTGAGAGCTGAATATGAACAAATAGCCTCAAACTAGTACGAGTGGGTTTCTGGCATTCAGAAAGAAAAGCTGTAGAGTGGACTTTATTAAAATCACTGATCTATTGGGTTACTCAAGGCGAGAAAGCAGGTCTCACTTTAAACTCATATATTGTACCTTGCAATAATTGGTCGTACATGTGACTAAAGTGGAGTACAAATGTAAGACCTTTGCTCACTCAAGAAGAAAATGCTGACCCTTGCAGGTTTGTGCTCTGCATACTACATTGAAATGAGGAGTCGTGACACCTGATGTATTTCCTGCTCACTGCATATCATCATTGTCCAGGCTTGGGCTGTAGTAGTGGTATTCTGCTGTATTTCTGCTTCTCAAAATAACCTTGAAAGAACAAGATTTTGGAAACAACGTCTGATACGTCATCTCAGCTGAAGGTAGAGCTGATGTCACCAGCATAATATATGTGCAAAGCAGAACTTGTAAAGGAGACACTTGAAAATGCAGAAGTAGCAGGTTAAGACTGCTATTGTCTTTCTCTTTGCTGTGAAAACTTTTGAAATTTATCAACAAATTTTCTTGCAAGCTTACACACATCAAAAGTGCAGACTGAACAGTAGTAAACCAAAAAGCTAGCCATCACCCTTTAGCCCTTCTCAATAACTCATGTTCAGCTTTGAAATAGAAGTGGGTTCATCACAGTACAATGGGATGTAGTCGTTGCTAATTTAGGAAAGTATTTGAGTCTGCCTTTTCAAGTTTTAAGTATTTAATTAAGCTATTACTTAATATGTCTTTCTGAACTGAAAGGAATTGGAATAAATTCTCAGTGCAGATAAATCTGTAATATAATTAAGGGTAATTTCTTGGAGGTGAGGATTTGGCCCACTGGTCTTGGGCATGGGTGGCTTATTTAATTCCAGGGGCACTTTCAACATTTCTGGAGTAAACCCCTTGTTAAGCAGGCCATAACACACTGATGAGAGGGGAAACAGTTGTATGGAATATCACAGATTTATATTTCATGCAACTAGGCACTGTGATGATTTGCTGGAGTTAATGAAAAAAACAAACCTGTTTACATTTCTGCTCAGTATATCCACCTGTCCCCCTTTGTTAAAAAAAAAATAAAGAGACAATCCAAAATGGGATCATTATGTTTAGTGGATGCACTTCACATCACTGAAAACAATTTTAGCTTAGTTAAGTAACATGCAGCCTCGAGATTAAAGCTGTCTCCTTTTCAGCTGGATAGACAAACATAGCCGTTGGTACAGAGATCACTTAAAGCTCAATATTCCTTTCAGTAGTAACTTGATGTATCTTTTTTTTTTTCCCCCTGCCTGTTATTACATGCTACTAGGTTTTATTTATTTAAATCTCAGCCTCCTTTTGCTGACATAGCAAGGCATAACCAGAGATGTTTAGTAAAACTTAGATGAGCCCCTAAGTGGGCCACTTGTTCTATAAATCTTTAAATATTTTATGTTGCTCCTTTAGAAATTGCTTTTGCCAGACTAACCCAATCTGCTTTGAAATGACTAGGGCATAAAATAACAGCTCTTTTAAAATTCTCCAGTGATACAGTTATTTGGTATATTTTTAGGGAAGAACAGACCTTGCGGCCTCTAATGAAAGGTCGGCTTTAAACTTGGAGAAGTTTTGCTCCAAAAGGAGCCATTCTTTTCAGCCCCCTGGACACCGCTAAGATCATGTTGCTCTCCCAGGACACGGCCGGGGGTAGCCTTCTGGCCCTTTGAAGTCGATGGCAAAACTCCCATTGAATTATAATGGAACTGGGATTTAACCTGAAGAAACAGTCTTTGTTGTCTTTTATCACCAAATACAGATATTCTCCCTGAATTGTGGCCTAGATTGGCCAGTCGTGGAAGAGATTAATGACTGTGCCAAGCAGCATGATCCCTGGAAGGAGAAAAAGGGGTTTATGTCTTATGAGAGACTAGAATTTTAGGAAGACAAAGTGGATTAGACTATTGCCACAGAAACTCCAGAGAGCATCATGTGTGGCCTGTTAATGGAAATGCTGCCTGCCTATACACACCTTTTGATAATGATAAATGTGACACAGCATTTTTGCAAATACAAGTGTTATTACATAAATAGGAACTGTTCCGCCACAATTAAAGCCATGTTCATTAAGGACACCAAGCAAGAATGGTCTTCTGGCCAAGCACAGAATTACTGGAAAGATGGAGGATGCTTAGCCCCTCTTCCCTTCACTGTTAGCTGGTGTGATACGCAGTCGTGCATCCATGGAGTGGGGTTGTGGCTATGTGGCTACTCAGCCACCTTGTTTTCAGATGTAACCACCAGTGACATGGCTTTATATCTGAAGGATGAAGGAAAGGAGATGACACTTGGTGATCCTATGGAAGCAAAGCCAAAATGATCATGCTCTCTGGCTGTGTTCTAGTTTCCTCAATAGCTTTGAAGCATATTGACATATTTCAGCCAAATTTGATGGAAAATAAGGTCTCAGTGAGTATTACAACAATCATGAAAACAAGCCTCTATGTAAAGGCTCTAACTGGTGCCATAACTTAGGGGAAAACTGAACATACATTGGTGTCTTTTTTAGACATAAGAATCTCAAGGGCCACAGCAAGAGAGAGTGACTGCACCCTGATAACTTCTTCGAGCTTCATTTGGATCTCACAACTCCCATCAACTTCTCCACACAAATTCATAACACCAAGTTTTCATTAATTCCAGTACTCAGAGAATTACTTTTGAAAAATGCCTCTGAATAAGACTAAACGTAAGCGTAGCCACCTGTGCCATTTCCACAAGGAGAATGAGCTGAATGAACCCCCAGATTAACCTGTCTTTTGACATTACAAGGTGTTTGGCACCAGTTGGATTCAAAGGTATTCCTGTTCCTACCCTTCCCAACCCAGTCGTGGATCATGTGACCCTCTTGATCACAGCATACAAACATGTTTATGGGGCTGCACTGGAAACTGGTTCACAGTATTTTTGTTTTTCAAAAACTGCAGTTTTATCAGCTTTTTTTCTTGTGGTTTGGTATTTTTTTGTAAGCTCGTTCACTTTGTGCTGGCAGTTTTGGCGGCACAGTGGACTGAGTGGCACACTTGTGCTATGGAGGTGAGCTTGGCACCATGCCACAGGAAGTCAGTAATTTATGAAGCTTGCAGCCAAAAACATCTTGTCCAGCCACAGCCCTGAGGAGGTTGGAAGCACCAGGAAAACAAAGAAACAGCACTAAACCATTTTTCATCAATTTACTGCAAATTTGTTTATGTTGATTTTTACAGATGAGTGTGAGTGAACAGAAAGAGCCCAAAACTTAAGTAATAGATGGACTCAACAGCAATGTGCTAATCAGCACCATATGACCACACATTAAGTCCTCTCAGCTATGCTCCAGAAAAGCTGTATAATCTTTTCATCTTTTTTCCCCTACTCTGAAAGCCAAAACTACTCCTATTCATCTACTGCTTTCTGTTACTCACAAATCTTGTTTTCTATCTAGAAAATACTTAAAATACTTGTGCCACATGTAATTCCACTAGCTATTACATCAGGAAGCTGTGGTTACTGCTCGGGTAGAACAGTAATGCCTTCTGAAGAAAAATAGTTCCTTCATGTAATTGAACATGTCCTGTTTACAGAGTTGCAGCAGTACATTTTTGTTATTAAATCTAGGTGATTTGATAAATTACATTGTGTTATGCTGGTACTGATGACAAGCTTAAAAGGGGATGTTGATGACCGGTTTTAAATTAAGGGAACAGTGTTTGCTCCTCTGTGAAGGCAGAGTTCAGTCAGCTTGGGCACTGTAACCAGTTCTTTCTCTGGACTATATTCACCTGCTTCCCAGGCCAGAGGTCTGCGATTTGGGCCCAGATGGTATCATATATGGATCTAACCATGGGACGTATTGACAACACAAACTGGCAAGGATAGAATGATAAATCTGTTTTCAGTGTCAGTAACAAAATTGTGAAGGACAACTATATTTGCTCCTTGAGTGTTTATTAGGCCTTTACCTCTGAAATTGCCTTGAAAACAGAAAGAAATGCATCGTGGGTCTCAGTAAAGATGTGTATTTGCAAGTGTGAAACTGGAGAGCAACTTGGCTTACCACATACTGACAGCTACATCTGAATACTTCAACTGAGCATATGTAATAAACAGGAGGAGAGAAACTATTTGAGAAGTTATGGTCTGCTCTACAGTTACTGCTATTGTATGTACCCCTGTATGCTGTTTTGAACTGCAAGACCAAGATCAACACAACTTCTCTATAGAAAGCAAAAAAGTCCTCATACCTCTTCACTTGTTCAGCACCACTGGAGCCCTCGTTTTCTTGTATGCACTCCAATCCCCTTTAGTGCTCCCTTGGTATCAGTTTATTTTGTACTGAGTGGTACAGTGTGATCCATTCTGGAAGCACTTCTTGCAAACGGTAAAATACATTTTCCCTGAAGCCAACATCTTGCTTCACATTTGCACTGTAAAACACCAAGCAGAGCAAAGGAAAATTCCATGCAAACCAATTGGCCGTAGCCGCTCTTTGCTTCTTCCTTTGTTTTTCTTTGGCTGATTCTGTTAAAAACTTAAAGTGCTACACAAAAGTCCAAAGCTCAAATGACTGTTAGCTTTGTTTGATCATATATCTAATTTACTTTAACATGGGATCCCGGCATGCGTTTCTTTAAGAGACCGAATCAATTTTATGCTAAGTGATTTCTTTGAACAGATTTTTTTTTTTTTTATTGTCCCTTTTGCCTAAAGTAAATTAGTGTGATAGCTGGAGCAACCAGGGAATGAAAAGGAGTCAAGTCCTCAAGTCACATTAGCACGCTTGTTGAGGCCTTTAAACAATCATCGCCATCAAAGTACTCCATAATAACTGTAAAAAAGCTAATCACAGGTGGCAGTGGGCGTGAAATGCGTGGCTCTGTGCTCAATCCTTAGGATAATGGGGGTATTCGTGGGATTTCTAGAAGGACTCCTTTGTGCGGCTAGTCATGTGCCTGCTGAGCTGAAAGGACTATTTTGCTCAATTTGTCTAAAAGCGGCTGGCTTATATGATAGCTGCAGGGGTTTAGCTACTCAGGTTGTTTTAACCCTTCCCATGCAGATGGATTTGGGTACAATTCCAGGGCCTTGTCTACACTGGGAAATTTCTCCAATTTAAGGAAGTGGACTGTATTACTAGTCAAGAATCAGGAGCATGCAAAGACCACCAGCCTTGTTGAAAAGGATCGGTGACTTCGGCTATGCCTCTTTATGGATGCTCAGCTTGAGATACTTGTTTTTCCCTACTTGACAGCAATGGGAAATCAGAACTTTGTGAAGCACCTTGGGCACTAAAGCTGAGGCTCTCAACCACTAGTGAGACATAATTCTTGAAGCTAGGAGTAAAGCCTATTTAAGGCTTTCAGTTTGGGGGCAGAGTCCCAAGGTATACCAAGCTTTTCTTATGGTCTCTTTCATTGCAAAAAAAGATCTTGGTGATTTCTAAAGAACCATCCCAACACATGGAAATGTTATTTATTGCGTGAAACATGCACAATCTGGAAATATTTTTCCTTCCTCGCTAGAAATAGTTAAAAGAATGCCTCCTCTCCCAAAAAATCTGTTACCTAACAGACTCTGAAAAGAAGGAAACTTATTTTGACATTAGCAATCCTTTACTTCAAAATGGAAATAAATATTAATTATCTAAATGCAGAAAAAAGTTAACTACCATAATACATGTATTTAAATTTCTATCAGTATCTAGAGGTGAAGCTGAGAGTAGTACTGTTTTCTACCAACAAGCATAATGCTAATGGTTGGGTATTAATTAATATTGCTATTAAGATACAGTGTAAAGGGTTTAAGATGATGGTTCATGTCCCTACCCTGTAGCCTCAGAACTCGGGATACAAGGAGAAATCGGAAGTTTAATTCTGCATGTTGCCTTATATGTGGCACCTTTTAACAGTTATAAACAGCCTCCATGATGTTAAAGCAGGCTCTAGTCAAGAGCTTTCCAGTTTCAGGTAAGGCTAAACCAAGCCAAAACCTGTAAAGAAACTACACCCAAGATGTTTCACCATAGTGATCCAAGTGACTAAATCTTATAATCATGTTGCTGTCATGTTTTGAATGCTAATGTATTGCATCGGCAGGTGAAGCAGCTACTATCTCAGGTGGGAGTGACAATATTGGCTTAGCCAGTGCAAGTATAACAGGGTTCTGAAGTTCTCAACTAATACAAGAAATACTTTTTGAGATTATATGTCAGGACTGACATGCAGGAGTTCTTGTTTCCTCTCCTCACTTGGCCATTGTTTTACTATTGACAGTCTTCTGTTGGGAAGACTTTCCCTTTTCTTTTCCCTTTTCCCTTTTCTCTTTCCTTTCATCCTTTGTCTGCCCTGTGCTGTTCACAGCAGGGAATGGCTCTTGCTCTGCATTTGTGGAGTACCTAATACAATAAGGCCTCAATCACAGTCTGCAAAGGTAAATTAGCTATGCTAATAAATGAAATACCTGACATTAGCATGTAACAGTAGTATAATCCACAGAAAATAGACTATAAATATCTCCACATCTTTCTTGATTCTGATTGCCCTCTAATTCTTAAGGTGGGGGACCAGAGTCAAAGGTACTGTAGCTTGTCACAGAGAAGTTCATGATGTTGATACAAAGTTGTGCTGAAACTGGTTGTGGCTGGGAGGATGTAAAAAGCTAGTAAGAGAATTAGAATGAGCTATTTCTGTCTGTTTCTCCCTCTCATTAGACACACATATCATTTAAATGTGTTTGCTGACACCCCAAGTCAGCTGCAGCTGTGGGGGTTCTTTTGCTCTCATTAATTTCTTTTTTTTTCCTCTCTCTCTCCCCTTCTGTCTCTATGACCATTAATGTAGCCATCATTGAAATAGAGATCCAGATCCTTAATTTCTGGTTTAGATAACGGGAGAATTTTCTGTCCACTCCACATCACCTCACCCCAAATAATCGCAGTGTCTGGAATGGAAAAAATTCCAAATGCAGTATTGAATCTATGCCACCTGCAGAGCACCACAGTTGTTTTACTGTACTTGCATTACAGGGAGTAAATTGTGGAATATTTCAGTGTGTATAACCTAAGATTTTTCAAAATTGCCTAGGGAAGTACCTAGTTCTTGTTAGCGTTAAGTTGAGCTATTCTTTGCCAGTGGTCCATTGATCAATTTTAGGATTTTGCTCCTCCCTGCACTAATGTGAAGTGGAAACACTGGTTCAAAATGCTTGGCATTGCTGCATACCATTTGCATGGCGTTGGAGGCAAAGACCACAGGTGAAATCCTCGCTTTGCTGATAAAATGGCAAAGCTTTTATTGATTTCCGCAAAGCCAAGAGCTCGCCTCCAGGGAACTCGCTAGCTGTGAAGTTACCAGTAGAGTCAGGAACATTTCAAAACAAATTCTCACCACATTTGCTTCCCTAGAAGATGGTATCAGTGTCCATCTATTTTGGACACCCATAAAGCTACTTTGTAGGTAAAATCCTTTTCCTTTCTTCTGTTGCTTGTGCAATTTGATCTTGCACCTTACAGACGTTACCTATTGAAGGTAGCACATGCTGCTTCATTCACCGATGCAGGCTTTGAAGAGTTAAGCTCTGCAGTCACTCAGAAGGTGGACTTCTGCTTTTCCTCAAGTCTCTATTCATCTCCAGGAACTGAATTTCTCACGCAGTAATTAAAATTTGTAGGTCAAACCTCCCATGGCACCGTTTTCTGCTAATATGGGAGAGCAACGGTCGGATTCGCTTACGCTGCTCTTCACCGCACTGAGATTTAAAGGATGAAGGGTGACATTTTCCCCCATTTTGTAAATTAATGCCATTGATCTGCCTAACAAGAACAAAGTTAGGCTTCAAAATACCAGATGATAAAGAGATTAAGACTTTAAATGGCTTTCCAAAGGCAACCTCTATTGTAAGATTCCAAGCAGAGTATTGAACTTTCAATTAGAATTTCTAATGGGCTATTGACTTAAATGGATAAAATGTTGCAAGTGATAGCTTTCAAGATGACAAAAATTGCTTAGTACATTCTGGAATATTACTTTATGAAACAAATACTGTTCTGGAGGCTGAGTAGTAATAAGCCAGGCCCCGGGCAATATTGTTCTGTATCACTGTGCAGCAGTTTTTCAAAATTGAACTAATGCATTTTGAAACATTTTCTCTTTTCACGTTTTGTAAATCTTTGGGAGTGAGGTACTTTAACTTTCATGAAAGAATCTTAAATCTCTAGTGATGCAGCTATGATTGCACTCTTTATGAAATACAATCCATCTACTCAAACGCTGTATTTTCATATGTTCTTTCATCTAGGGCACAAACAATGTGCCCACCTCGTGTGATTTTTCCTGACTGCACTCCAGAATGTATCTATTCTGCAGTGCATGTACTACAAATAACATCTGAAACTCTCCCAAATCATCCTGGCGCTTTACAGTGAATTGACTTGAAGTCTTGTTATGAAACACTAGCTCTAGTACATTTTTCAAAGAATATTTTTTCAGAGACTAGCCAGCCCTTTCCAGGATAAAGGGTTAATATTATGCTTATGTTACAGTGCATTAAAAACTCTAATTAAAACAGCATTACATTCCCATCTGCCAATCTCCAGTAATCTTCTTTAATTGCAGTAATTAAACTATATTTACATGTTCAGAATACTTGTAATTTAGCAAATTGCACTCTCTGCTCTACATTTAATCAAACAACCAGTTCCAGTATATTTAGTGTGGAAAGAAGTAATTTCAATGTTTTGATTACTATAGCAGATTTGACAGAGTAAGTGCCCCTCTAGTAGAGGCTTTGAAAGGGAAGGCAAACATGAAATATAGTCCTGTTCTGATTGTCATGTGAATGCCTAATTACATGTTAGAAGATTAACTATTAAAGGGTACACACTGTTTCGCTTGATTTTTTTAGCCACAGCTGACATAACAGATAATAAAGGTTGCCTGTTTTGGGCTGTTTGGTGGAATTTGTAAGCATATTATTATTATTAGTCTTAAAAACAAGTATTAAATCCTGTGAGTTAGTAAGGTCTTAATGCCCCACATCTTTACTTTAAAGACATAGGTAAATTGTTCTGAAGATTATGTTCACAGTGCACTGTTGACAGCTGTTTTCACAGATGCTTCCCCTAACCTTTATCATCTCCTCTTTTTTTGGGGGGGGGGGGTATTGTCTAGAATGGCAGTTTCCAGGTAGATCTGTCAAATGCTTGTTTATATTTTGTATATAAAGTGTTCTCAGATAGGTAACTCCTCCATGTAATATTAATGCTCTATCTGTGCCCTGGGATTAAGTGGTGCTGAAGCGATCTCTTCCTTGTCCAAGTCTGTACAAAGATACACATGATGATGATGTGCAAGTGCGTGGGTAGGTGGGTGGGTGGATTGATATCTTCTTCACAAAAGGAAGCTTCTTTTTTACTATACATTTCTTCCTATGATCTGTGGTCTATAGTGAACCTTAAAAGGTGATTCCAGTACCTACCACCTAGTCTTCCCCAGATAAACTGTACAAAGCAGAAAAAAGTCCTTCTGATCTGCCAGTACCAGACACACTGGATTCAGGACCAAACCGTGTCAGCAGAGTCCGTGGTAGGCTTGTAGCACTGCATCTGCAAGAAGCCAATCACCTCCCCATGTCGGAAGCTCCCTTCCAGAGTCATATTCATGCACATGGGAGTTAAGTCCCCAGATACTTTTGGGATGTTTTATTGCAAGTTCTGATGACAAGTTACGGTCATTTACAAATGTGACACATTAATGTCGGTGTGGAATAAACTTGATCTACAGAAGATTTGAACATAGGCTATTAAGGACAGCAATCCTTGCAGGTTGCACAGATGTAGGCATTTGTAACTAATTCCTTGCTGACAGAGAAGGACTGTAGTGGCTATTGGCAGAGGTAACAGAAATGCCACAAGTGAGCAATATATGCTCCTAAATAGATGCTCTTGGTATATATGGCATGTGAAGTAAATCAGTTGCGTGTACAAAGATGCAATCAGAGTGGTTCTCCTCAGTGGTCTACCTACAAATGTATTGCTTTGTTCTAAATGCAGTCAGAAAAGCCATTCAAAATCCCTAGCTCTAACTGATTTTCCTTATTAAACTACGCTTCTACCAATGTCCTCCTTCCGTGTGACCTGAACTCAGGCACACTTAACTGTAACTGATACTGTGATTTCTTACATCATTCTGACTTCATTTCAAAAAAGTAACTCCTGCTTTTCACTCCTGTGAAGGAAAATCAGGTCATTTCCAGGCATTTCCACTGGGTCTAGGTCATTGTGTTTACTTCTATGTGTATTTCAGGCTGCCAACAATGAAGACTCCGAATTGAACCCTTTCATTTGAATCTGTCTGTCTGTAGAATACCACTGTATTACTTTGCTCTCAGTTTCAATCCAAACCCCGTATTTTCTGGTTTGGAATTAGAAGTATGTATGTTTTAATGAAGCCAGTTAATGAAGGGGAACATTTGCTGTATTTCTCTGTGCATTCATATATGTATTTATAATTATAATATTTTTAATTTTATAGAGTAGTAGATGATCAAAAAAATTGTAAATAGGCCTTTTGAGCAATATTTTAAAAAATCAAGATTATAAAGCTTGAAGCTCTTTTTAAGAACATTGGCCTTACTATGGAAGATGTAAATAAATTAGCCTACTTCTACTAATTTCTGATTATTTACTCCTGATTTACATGTGCATGGCTCAAATAAGAATGAGACCAATGATGTTCAGTTCCTATGTAGCCTCTATCATAAAGTTCAAATAGATCAGAGACCTGCAATGTTTTGGATTTCTCATTAAGCTCCGTGGTGTTGCACAGTTAGGATTTCAAGATGGGTCTTCTTAAGCCTATTAAAAGTCAGAATCATGCTGGTCATACGTTTAAATAAATTTAGTTTAGTGGCTTCAGGGGAAAATGGGTATGGGGGGATGAATAAAATAAAAATCTGATATAAAAACACATCTGTTTTTTCAAAGGTTTTTGCAAAAAAATGGAAGTTCTGGCATTTCAATTTGCACTAATTTCACACATCATCTTACAGAGTACAGGGTTTGGTCCCCTGCCAGGCTGTCTGAAAACCCTCTTTTGAAAAGCACAGTTTATGTGCTGAATGGATGCTGCATCACATAGATATTTCCTAATATCTTTCATTAAACTTCCAAATGGACACTAAGTATGTAAATACAGCAAAATTCAAAGGCTGGCTTTGAATTTATATTTTCTAGGAAAGCTTTTAACGTTACTGGTCTAACAATATTGTGGTATGTCTGGCTTGCCATTTTCAATGAGTAACTTAATGAGTTTATTGTATAATGAAGGACTCTGATTTATTAGCTTTTCATTATGCTCATTCCATCAGCTTCCTGCTAAATACTATAACCCTTGGCAGAGATGTTAGTCTTTATCAGGTGGTATCATTGCTTTTTAATAAACTCTCCTCCCACATTGATAATAGTACATGTGAAATCCCTTATCCTGCATTATTCCCAAGGAGAGGAAAAAGTATATTTATTGAAAAGGCTGCACTGAAGCATGGCATAGAATTCATTAGCAGTTTTGTATTACCCATTTCCACTAACTCAGATTAAGTAGGCAGAATTGGAGGCTGCGGGTAGGTCCTTTGGCTTGCTCCCCTCAACTGGCAGAGAATTTAGCCTATCCTATTGATACTTTAATTACCTAGAGAAGCCACTGGTGCACAGCTGTTTTAGAACTGTGGCACTTGCAGGTATTAACAAATATTTCTTTAGCAGATACTTAATGATCAACTCTATTACAAGAGTTAACATGGTGATGGCATGCAGAGAGAGGAGGGAAGGAGAGTAAAGTAATATTTTACAACCTGAAAAATTAAGCACTGAGATAGTTAAGGCCCAGCCCTCATTAGCTGAATGGTAGATTTTTCTAATTAGTTCTTTCTAGTGTAATTAGCATGGATGAGACTAATCATCTCATGTGAAACCAAATCTAATGCTTGGGAAGGAATGTCCTTGGCCTCTCTTTCAGACTGATTCCAAGGATTTTGTGTGTTTCTGCTGAGATATTCCTTAAAGAAACAGCAACCTGTCTGCCTTCCTAATGAAGGTGGGCTGGCAGGAATGAAAAGGCTTGGACCTCATCTTGCATTTTCATGCAAGCATAGAGGAAATACTCCCAGGAAAACATGCAGTCCTCAAGGTGCAAGGGAATCAGATGTGGGTAGTAGCTGTAAGAAGGCCGAAATCATCAATCAAATTTTGGACCCACATGAAAAGTGAGTGTTTGAATATTGAACTTAAAATACCAGTTTTTCTAAGCTCTGTATTTCCCTGTAGGGATGTCTTTTTAGAAAAGAACACAGAAAGGGAGGTGGTAGAACATCATTTGCTTCTTGTGTAGCCCATCTTGCTGTGAAACCCTAACAATCAGAATTGCACTCACTTTGTTGTAAACAGTCTCAAGCAAGGTAAGACAATATTGAGTCTTGTTGAAAATAATTTTGGTTATAGATTGCTATCAAACTTCACAGTAGAATTAAACATTAAAAATGTTGAGTTTACCCTCCTTTTTTTTTTTTTTTTCTTTTAGAGAAATACGGGTGTGAAGGACAGGCAGGAAGCTTGGTTGGCCCCATTGTGGCCTAATGTGTTTGTACTGATTGGTCTTTACCAGTAATA
Organism: Haliaeetus albicilla; assembly: GCF_947461875.1. Taxonomy (NCBI): domain Eukaryota; kingdom Metazoa; phylum Chordata; class Aves; order Accipitriformes; family Accipitridae; genus Haliaeetus; species Haliaeetus albicilla. Next base: position 11,252,385 of record NC_091491.1, read on the forward strand.
ATAATTTCATTTTACATTTTGAAGATGTTTGGAAGGTTAAAGAAGTACAAGAATCCGCTTCATGGCATAGCAAAGCGCATCCGTCTCTTCCTGAAGCTGTACTGACACAGAGCACAAAGGCAGTTTCATGCACAGAGGCACAAGGGGAAAAGTGAAGGGCAGGACAAGGAGTTCAAAGGAATCCAGTTGTGTTCAACTGGGAGCTGCTGCATAGCTCTCAGGTCACTTCTTTCTGGTGTGCAGGAGCATATTTAGGTAAGGCCTTCATTGCAGTAATTATGATTAAGTCTCAGCCAGTGTCATACTGGACCCACCACTTCCCTGTCTGCAATGAAGCTATTGTTTTTGCAGTGAAGGAGACATTTTGGTGACTTGTGTGGGTAAGCAGAGCTCAGTACTTAGGTATTTCATCTGAACTGTAAGCTGACCTGTGCTGCTGGTAACTCTAGATTCCTTTATGGAATCCTTTCTGCATGACCTACTCTTTTCCTGACAAGACTTTGCAGTTTAACAGCCCTCACTTCTTAACTACTTGAAAGTCTCTTTCTGGAAAATCAAAAGGTAAATAGAATGATTAAAGGTACGTGTTCAAAAAAATTATTTATTCAAACCCTGTTTGGGGGGGGTTGCTTTTGCCAGTGGGTTTACTGAAAGTATTGTAGTCTGCTATTGCATTTAGCTGTTAATGAGCACAAGTAGTTTGTTTTGGAGTGAAAGGCAGAGCAGTATTACTGGTGTGGCTGTGACAGGAATGTCTTCCCATGAGCCCTGGGAGGGAGGATACAGCCCTGAGCCTTTTTTCCCCAGCAGCAGTTGAATGCAGGTAAGCAGAGAGGGAGAAGAGATGCAGGTGAATGCCTCCCGCTCATTCTGTGGCCTCAGGGTGTCATGTGTGATGTGCTTTTTCAGCTGAGAAGAGAAAGTTAGGTACACGATATACAGTAATTCCTAACCATTTTCAGGAAATGAAAATACCGCCTTGTTTCTGAGTTTAGTCCTCAGTGGACTCCTCACTGGATATCTCTTGTATCAGAAGAACTAGATAGTTCTCCTCCTGAAGCCTTCTGGCTTTCTAGATCATTTGTGATTTCAGGGCAGGGGATTTAGGGCCATCGTTATTGAAGCAGACATAGTGCTCCACAAAATTTATCGAAATTGCACTAAAAAAAACAGAAGAAGGCTTAGGGGCTGACATTCTGAAGCCAGGGAAGAAGGTAGGCACGATTTATGACTATGAAAATGCTGGATTTTACAGGTTTTAGGAATGGACTAAAAACAAACTCTTCATTCTGTTAAAGCTAAGGAATGATGTAAAATTGCTGCACTCATAACCTGGTGTAGGACTGGACTTCTCCAAGCACCCAGTGGGCTGGCGTGGAAGTGGTGGGACCTGGCTCTGAGAGGAGATTACAGTCCAGGCTGTTTTAGCTGCAGGGCTGGTGGCTATTTTGAAAGCAGCAAATAGCACAGAGACTGAGCCATGGAGGACCCATAGGATTTATGGCATTGCAGAAGAGCAATGGGAGAGAACTGAAATGTAGTTAGTGATATTTTTATATGGAAAAGAGGAAATGAGATGTAAACAGTATTAGTGTAATACAATTTTCATGTGAGATTAAAAGGAAAGCCAGGATTTGAGAGATTTGGAAATTGCAGTTACAGGAAAAGTGATATTTGAAAGGATCCTACTTGATTTGATTAAACTTGAGTTCAGATGTCATTATAGAGATGCATTATTTACAAGTTTTTCAGAGCTTTTGTTTATGCATCCTGAGCTGTGTTCATATCAAATCTGTGCAATGAAGCTGGGCTGATGGGGGTCACTGTGTGGAAGGGAGGTTCTTGAGGAAAGCCTGGGTGCTACACAAAGGCATGGTGCGTGTTCAGCCTGCGGCAGTCTTCCCTGCAGGTTGACGTGTGGTCAGTGCTAAGGCACTGTGCTAAGGGCACTGTGCTCCTGGTTGCTGTGGTTTTGGATGAGCTGTTAGGAGTCCCCTTCTGGTCATTCCACAAAAAAATGCATCTGCTGTTAAATTCTGTTCTCTGGCTAGAAGTTTGTTTGGATAATGCTACATCCCAACCTTTCAGTGGCAGTAAGATTTAGAATTTGCTGCTGGTTCTTCAGGTTTTTTGCTTTTCCACTTTCTATATTTTACCCTCACTATGGTGAAAGCCCTGTGGTGGGAGCTGTTTGACGCATGGTAGCATGGTCAAATGGTATATCCTGCCTTTGTTCACATTGGACAAGCACTATGATGATTTCTGTGACACAGCGAACCTTTTTTAACCAAAATTTTTGCAACTGAGGCAGTGGGTTGAGTGACATTTTTAAAGCAATTTGAGTGGAAGATGCTTGATAACTTCAAAAGCCTCCAGTGATTTATACGTGAGTCTCTCACTACTAATGTTGTCTCTGGTTCACAGGTTATGCCAGTTCACTTTTTTCATTTTGCTTCCCAGGGTCTCAGTATGTGACACATGAATCATCATTAATAATAGAGAGGCTTGTTTGGTAAATCCCTTATGAGGAAGTTTACTACTCTTATGACACCATGCCAGATCCCCCCTGACAGCGCTGGCATTTTCTCCAAATGCACAAGTCTATTCCCATGTCCCAGCCCCAGTCATGGGAGATGTTATACCAGCATCTGGCACTAATATCTGTTGTTGACATTTTGGGAATGAGAACATGAGCTATTAGCAAAGATGTTTGCTTGTACCTAATTAATGTTCAATTGTATAGCCCTTCCTTTATCAGCACTGCAGCAGCAAACCAGACTTGGCATTATCTTTCACCAGCTAGCTTTAAAACTTAATTATTTCCCAACTCAGTGTTAAAGGCCAAGCAGTAAGACTTGCTACCTTAATATAGATTTAATCAAGTTACCATACCAAGCATCAGAGTGGCTCGACGGCTCTTTAGCTGAAGTGACTGTATTTATATATCAATAGAGCAAAATTTGGAGTGCGCTTTTTTGTGATGCTTTGGCAGGACACCATGGAAATAAATGGGTGGGTGAATGCCTCTTTCAAGAACGGGCTTGGAGAAACATAAGCAATTTTGATTCATTCAGTCAAATTGCGGTGTTGTGCAAAAGCACTCAAAACCTTTTTCCAATATTGCAAGAAAGCATCATAGCAATGCTGATCAGGTACTTGAGTGAGTGGTTTCAGCTGCGTAAGATACAGATGCCAGATCATGGACATATCACTGGTGAGAGCATTTTAGCCCTCAGCTTTACCTGAGGCAAGCTATGCCGGGGGCGGGGGGGGGGGGAGATATACAGAATCAAAAATCATTATGGCTAAGAACACTAGACAGCAAGTATGTCTTTAGCTACAATCTGTCTGTCAGTGACATATTATGGAGGGCTACACAGCATACAGAGAATTATACTTGAATCTTGACAGAGCAGTGAAGCAGGTGTCTGATATATTCTAATGTTTTCATAAAAACTTATTTTTTGTGTGTGATCTTTGCATCTATGTTTTGAAATCTAAGATGAATTCATGAGATTTGAATGCACAGTGAGATACCCTGAGGAATAATGGCTATGGAGGGTTTCATCTTTGGACGGGTTTCATCTTCAGAGAACCTAATTTAAATGTAGCATGATATACCTGCTAAAATGATTTTAAGTAAGCTCAAGGTGGTCTGCATTGACACTGTGCATTAGCCCTCTTCTCTTTGCCATTCAGTACAAAGTTCAGCCTGTGAGTAATATGCACTTAAGTGATTCACAGAGCGAAGGTATGCTGCTGCCCTCGTTACTAAAGACAATATCCTGGTGTACTGTTTTTTTGGCTTACTGTTTTGAAATAATCTTTGTATGTTTGAATTTTTTAGCACCATGAAAATTAGAGACTGGTTGGCAGAGGTGGCCATTTGGGGATACTTTCATAGCACTGACTTTTAAACCCAGCCAGCAACAGCTCTGCTGACTGTTGGTCTTGCCAACACCAAAAACTCTTAGACTTGTGGTTGTAATGTGAAGGATATTCATGATACATATCCAGATTTATTTTACTTAAAACCCAGACATTGTTAAAGCTGAATTTCAGGTGTGAAGGACTAGCATGCTACCTCACTGCACTTTTTTTTAATCTGGACCACATTTTTAGGAGAAACCAGATTTTTGGATGAGCTGAGGTCTAACTAGGCACCTTAGCAAAGACTAGATTTTCAAAAGAATATAGTAGTCTGGTCGCTGAGATTGTTTCACAAATCAACCCCTGGTAGCACAGCAGGGATTGCGTGGTACTCAACCACTTTGGAAAAGCATTTCCTAATTTAAGAAATGTTGTATCTTTTATCAGAACTTATGGGTTTGTGGATTGTTTGTTGTTTTTTTTTTTTTCTAAGGGGCTGTCTTTAACTCTTCAAATTATGGATAAGGGGAAGAAAAAAGGCTTAAACACATTGCATTTTGTGATTTATTTTTGATGAAACTGTCACAGGAAATCTTTTCTTACCAGAGGCTTCCTCAAAAGGTTCATTCATCATCAGATATTGTAAACTGGACAGAGCAGGTTAGCAGCAACGTGTGTCCTCTTTCTTTAAAACTTGTATGTGTCCTTTCTATATCCACCTGAACAAGTGTTGAAAAAGCAAAACCCTTGAGAGGTAGTAATATAATCATAACAAATGCTACATAGACCAGTAACCTCAAATACCTGTTTCATGTGGGTCAATTACCTTAAAGCCTAATTTTGTGCAGAAAGCATAGCAGCTGACCTAGAAGATCTTTATCCATGAGCCTCCATTTTTCCTTCTGCTGACCAGGGGTGACTTTGCTTGCTTAGCTCCCTGGGGTGTATTGTCCTATGGAAATACTAAGTGTTGTTGCTATGATGGCCTGAATGTAAGACAATTTTTTTCCACCTCAGAAATCAGTGTATGAAAAAAATGCACTTGGCTACAAATTTATGGACTGCACTAAGTCCTACCAATGACAAAAGCTAAAGGTACCCAGGGCAGGTACAGTCACATAAATGTCTGCTAAGTGTTTAAGGCATTTATGTTGATACTTTCTTGGTATCCATGCTTCACCAAAGGATCCAGGACATCTTAGCTACGCAGTTATTCCCATCCAAATGCAAGGCCAGATTTAGGTAGGTGTGGCTCGTGCAGTCTGAGCCAGCATCATGATCAAAGCCGTGTTGCCTTTGGTACCAGAGCCTAGCAGACAGACCACAAATGAGCTAGGAAAGTGGTTAAGAGGAAGTCATCTGTGGTGGGGTTATGCTTGCTTTTTGGGGAGGTGGGCTTGTGAAATCATACATAGGGCTGGGGAGGAGAAAAGTAGGCTGAGGGGGGGCTGCATGTGTTGGGGTGTGGGGTGTCTGGGGATATGTGTGCTATCAGAGAACTTCTCAGGTACCATTTGACTGATCAGTTTTCATTTCTTAGAAGTATATTTTTGGCTATTTTTATTCTTTAAAAAGTAAGAGTGACCTCAAATTAGAAGCTGCCTTAAATTGAGTCACTGCAAAATTTATTTTTATTATTAAAACTGCAGTACAAACATTTTCACTTCTTACACATTCTGTGCCAAATTATGCAGCACAGTGCAGTAAATCTGAGGCATTCTAGGGATTAGCATTAGGCAAATAAAAGAAGCTTGAAAGAGCTGGTTCTGGTTTTTATCATGGTTTAACATCAGGCATATCTTCTTTCCTTGTAAGTTAGAGCTGACTGTGTAACACTATTGTCATCCACAAGGGATCTTGAGACCAGCATTACAGATTTAACATGCTCAGGGAAACCAATACCAAGCTATCAACCGATACATGACACTAATACAGGGTTCACTTTTACCCTCAACCGAAAAGAGAGAGACAGATTGTTCCAAGTTTAGACAAGCTGTAAAATCCTTTACTAGTAGGTACTGCACTGGCCAGCCCTTGAGACTATTCTAATTGCTTTACATCTGTACAAAGGTTCCTTGTAATCGGGCTTTCTGCCTCCATTTGTCTTCTTTTCAGCCTCTTAGTAAAGGCCTTAATTGGTCTTAGTGGGGCTTTTTTCAGTTAGTGCAACCATACCTTAAAGGCTGAACAAGTACCAGACATTACCTGGGGGGGAATGGAGGGAGTAGAGGAAAGACATCAATACTTCTTTACCTTTAACACTGTAATTAATGGGCTCAGAGCAAGGAACAGATTTGGAGAAATTTTTGCTCTTTGGGGGATTTAGAGACAGATCAGACAAAACAGAGCAGGGTGGAATTCTCTAGAATTTCTTCCTGCTTCATTTCTCTGTGAACAATCATTAGCCTTGTAATTGTCTCCTGGTAAACTGCTGTATCAGGTTCCATTTTGTCCTCTTTAGAAGATCGAGTTGCCTTTAAATCAATAGTTTGAAGTACTGGGGGATGTATGTGAAAGGAAGTGCCCTCTAATTTCTGTTTCTTAGCTACTAATTATTTAATAATACATTTTATTGCCTATTAAAATGTGGCATAACTTGCTTGTCAGCAAAACTGGATGGAACATAATCATTTGAGGAGAAGGATAATTGGCACTTTTGCAGATGGCTTTTATTGCAAGCCTGGTTTGTTGTTATAGAAGGAGTTCCTTGCCAGGTTTCCTTGCAGTCTTTTCAGACAGGTCACTGTTACAAGTGAGTTGCTGCAACACAACTCAGACTTTCAAATGTGTCATATTGAGAATTCAGGGTGGACTTGGTTTTCTGACGTAAAAGCTGCTGTGGTGCATGGAGAGTTTCTTCCTTCCACTCTTTGTCTTTTTAAGAAACCCTTAATACCACGCTGCAATTTACTCTGGTTACTAGATATAGAAAAATAGGAGAATTTGTTTGGCTAACTGATTAATGGAGGTAGGTGAAACTGGGAAAAGGTGGGGGGGGGAGGTCTTGCTTTTTTTTTTCTTTTTTTTTTTTTTGTGGTGCAATCACAAATGCATGTGTGCTTTTGGCTGAACTCTATATAGCTTATACAGCGAGTATATACAATGACACACTGGGTGTTCTGCAGAATTTGCCCTAAAGTTTAATAGCTTTAGACAAATAATTGGAAGGTTGACTCACTGCCCTCCCATTTGCTTTGAGATCCTTGTCATTGTTAGAATGAACGGCTAGAAAATTTTAAGAAGAAACTGCCTTGGCCAGAGGACAAATACAAGTGCTGTGCTGCAGGGACCCGTTCTGATGGTTGCTGGGGGTGATGCCTCTCAGGAGGTGCTGAGCTTTCCAGGCAGTTACTGATGGTAGGGGTTGAGTGGATTTAAAAGTCTGTGGCGGAGCTGAGGTGCTGGGTGAATTTTGCAATAGGGGTCCTGCAATTTATCTGTGAGGGGAACAGACCAGACACCCCTCAAGGATCACCGATAGACAAAAGTCTCTTCTTAGTTTTCCAACAACCAAAGTTTCCAGGGTGACCTTTGAATTCCTTTCCATTTCTTCTGAGGGAATGATCGTGTTGCATAGGAGAGATCTGGTTTATGTTTATTTTAAATTAAATGAAGAAGAGGCAGGAACAGGCTGTTTCTTATTAAACCCCTGCAGTTAATTCTGGGGGTTTTTTTGTCCTCCTGGGGAATGCTTTTGTTTATAGAAAAGTGCTCCCTTTTCTGTCATTGTTTGTGTTTTATATACAATGAACTGGTCTTGTTTGTGGAAAGTTTTTTTTAGCCTAGCGCTTATGGCAGATCCTGCTTCAGGGCTGCACTAGCATCACAGTCAATCCCCTGCTCACTAATCCAGGTTCTTCCTCCCCTCTAATGGCTTCATTGCAAGTTAGAGCATTATTTCCATTTTCTGAAAAAGAGCTTTAGATTGAGTGTTAGCCTTAATCTTTGGAGAAATGTTAGAAATTTGGGGATGGCATTGTGCATTTCTTCAGAGTATGAGAAGTATTAGAGTATCGTAATACATGTGAACTCTGTAGCCCGTGTTACATGGTCGAAAGTAGTTGAAATTAAATAGTGCGTGTGAGATTCAGTGTCTTCTTAGTAAATGTTTTTCATAATCTCTCCAAATTGTCTCTTTTCATCACGGTAGTCAAAGAATAAAAGCAGAGATGCTGATGTCCTTGCCCACAGCGATTACTTGTGAAGTGAGTGCTATGCAATCATCCCCTTATGGAAGAGAGTGCCACTCACTGTTAATGCAGGTACCGGCAACTGGTCCTTAAAGGAGATGACTAATATACCTGGAAGACATTTGTGTTTCACTTGTGGTGACAGTCCTGGAGTTTCCTGTTTCAGAAAGCAGTTGCTCTGGTAGGCAGCCAGCTATCAACATTGGTTCAGTGGCACCTGCACATTGACTGCTCAGGTCTTGCATAGGTGGCTGTGGTACGGATAAGAATGGGTGGACAGGATGGAAAAATAGTTTTCATGAGCATTAGTGCCTCTTGATGATTGAAAACTGAACAAATACATCCAAGAAATACCATCTTTGCTGGGTTTTAGCTGCATGTGCTAATGAGGCAGACATCATCTCTTGGGGTCAACAGAAATCTCTTGTGATTGTAACAGACTCACTGTCTACTTTCTAAATGCCTTGTCTACACTGTGCATGTAGACAAGATAGAAAATTGATCCAGTACACTTCAGCAAGAGTTAAATGAACAGAGCGTTGTTAACTTGACAGCATTTTGAAGAATTCGGATATGAGGACTTCGCTTTAATTTTATATATATTGAAGTTTGCTGTCAGATCTGGCTCAAAGTTTCTCTGCAGTATAGGCAAATTTTAATTTTATTGGCCCTAAAATAAGGAGCAGCTACTTGCATTTGTCCTTCATCTTTAGTGATTGCAGTTCCATAGACGTGGCTAGTGAGTCTTCAGAGTAGATGGCAGGCAGTCAAATTTCAGATGTGGTGGGTAAGGGAGCAGGAAGATGAGGGTCCCAGGGCCATGCTGGCTTGATTACTGGGTGTGGTAGGTTGACCCTGGCTAGACACCAAGTGCCCACCAAAGCCGTTCTATCACTCCCCTCCCTTCAACTGGACAGGGGAGAGAAAATACAACAAAAGGCTTGTGGGTTGAGATAAGGACAGGAGAGATCACTTACCAATTACCGTCACGGGCAAAACAAACTCAACTTGGGGAAAATTAACTCAATTTATTACCAGTCAACCAGAGTAGGGTAATGAGAAATAAAACCAAATCTCAAAACACCTTCCCTCCACCCCCCACTCCACCCCCCTTCTTCGTGGGCACAACTTCATTCCCGGATTCTCTACCCACCCCCCCCAGTGGCGCAGGGGGACAGGGAATGGGGTTTATGCTCAGTTCATCACGTTATCTCCGCTGCTTCATCCTCTTCAGGGGCAGGACTCATCACACTCTTCCCCTGCTCCAGCGTGGGGTCCCTCCCACGGCAGACAGTCCTCCACGAACTTCTCCAATGTGGGTCCTTCGCACGGGCTGCAGTTCTTCATGAACTGCTCCAGCATGGGTCCCTTCCACAGGCTGCAGTCCTTCAGGCACAGACTGCTCCAGTGTGGGTCCCCCGTGGGGTCACAAGTCCTGCCAGCAAGCCTGCTCCAGTGTGGGTTCCTCTCTCCACAGATCTGCAGGTCTTGCCAGGAGCCTGCTCCAGCGCGGGCTTCCCACAGGGTCACAGCCTCCTTTGGGTATCTACTTGCTCTGGTGTGGGGTCTTCCCTGGGCTGCAGGTGGAGATCTGCTCCACCGTGGACCTCCATGGGCTGCAGGGGGACAGCCTGCCTCACCATGGTCTTCCCCACGGGCTGCAGGGGAATCTCTGCTCTGGCACCTGGAGCATCTCCTCCCCCTCCTTCTTCACTGACCTGGGGGTCTGCAGGGTTGTTTCTCTTACATGTTCTTACTCCGTTCTCTGGCTGCTGTTTCTGTGTGCCCTGCAACTTTTTTTCGTTCTTAAATATGTTATCACAGAGGCACTACCGCTATTGCTGATTGGCTCGGCCTTGTCTGGCAGCAGGTCTGTCTTAGAGCCAGCTGGTATTGGCTCTGTTGGACATAGGGGAAGGTTCCAGCAGCTTCTCACAGAAGCCACCCCTGTAAATGCGCCCCCCGCCCCCCCCAACCTTGCCACACAAACCCAATACACTGGGATTTCAGAGGACTCATATTGACAGTATCCTTCTGTCCTGGTTTCAGCTGGGATAGAGTTAATTGTCTTCTTAGTAGCTGGTACAGTTCTCTGTACTGTGCCTGGGAACTCGTTTCCCTGAGCTTTTGAATTTGCTAGCTGCACAAGACACTGATTTTGCAGAAACCTGAATATATCATGATGCTTAGTTGGTCTGTGTATCTACCCCCTATTCTATACCACTGACTTCATGCTCAGTTCCCATACCTTTAGTTACATCCTGGTCAATCATCATCACCTTTTCTGTCCCTTTGAGACATATAAATAATGAGAGAGATATATATATATATCACCCAGTGGGATGGGGGAGAAAATCGGGAAAAGAAGCAAAACTCATGGGTTGAGATAAGAACAGTTTAATAGAACAGAAAAGAAGAAACTAATAATGATAATGATAACACTAATAAAATGACAACAGCAATAATAAAAGGATTGGAATGTACAAATGATGTGCAGTGCAATTGCTCACCACCCGCCGATCGACACCCAGCTAGTCCCCAAGTGACGATTCCCTGCCCCCACTTCCCAGTTCCTATACTAGATGGGACGTCCCATGGTATGGAATACCCTGTTGGCCAGTTTGGGTCAGGTGCCCTGGCTGTGTCCTGTGCCAACTTCTTGTGCCCCTCCAGCTTTCTCGCTGGCTGGGCATGAGAAGCTGAAAAATCCTTGACTTTAGACTAAACACTACTTAGCAACAACTGAAAACATCAACGTTATCAACATTTTTCGCATCCTGAACTCAAAACATAGCACTGTACCAGCTACTAGGAAGACAGTTAACTCTATCCCAGCTGAAACCAGGATACCTTCTTTCCCTTATCTGTCTGCTCCCTATCCCATGCATGTTACTCCCTGTTTCTAATGTTTTGATCTTGCTGGGCCTCTATAATGGGGAATTCACACTGCAGTGATGATGCAGTGGGCATTGGCCCAGTCCCAGCATTAAACTGGAAACCTGGGGCAAAGCAGCTCTCTTCTGCCAGGGGGATGAAAGATGTACATTGCCTGCCTCCAGCCCATTCCCTCTGTGAGACAGTGATGGTGATTCATTCTTCACCGTTAGGATAAGTACCTCATTCTCGGTGGTGATTCACTCCACCTTCCTCTTTCCATTGTTTATAAAAGGAACCTCAAGATGATCTACACTAAACACTATTAGATGGCTTAAGTTAGATGGAGAAATCTGCTTCCTGGCAATTAGAAATGAGCTTATGGTTTCTGGAACAGCAGCAGCCCAAAGAAATCCCTGGACAGAACAAAAAAGTGGTACATGTGTTTCACAGGACAGGCGTGAACAGTAAAAACAGTGCACTACCAGGAAGTAACTTGGCTGGATGTACTGGATGAGGAGTGTCTGTGGGGTGAAGTGCCAGAATCACAACGTGCTTTGGGTTCCTGTAAAGTATGTGTTTTTAAATTTCACTGGCATGTAATGTTAAAAAAAAAAAAAAGAAAAAAGAAAAGAAAAAGGAAGAGTAATTAAAAAGAATCCGTAATGAACATGGTGCTGTCATTAAAATCCTGCTGTAGACAATCCTTTTAACAAAAAGTATTTCTGTTGGCTTCATTTGCCTTAGTGAGGAGGGTTATTAAGCTTTGTGATCATATCCTCTGCATCTTCTGTAAGGGTTGAGGTAGCAGATGTACAAGCAAAACATAGGAGCTGATGTGCCTCCAGCTTAGGTCTTCCGGAGGTTATAGCACTAAGAAATCTCAGGGCCACATCTTCTATTAGCACAGATTGAGTAGCATCCATTTTAATGAGTGGTCCCAATTTACAGGATCAAGGATGCACTCCTGAGCCTTTTGGGGCAGTGTGAAAGCTGGGTACATCCCTTTTCACAAAGTTGTGGGAGCAGGTGTCAATCCTAGGTAGCAAAGAGGGAAGAGAAGCTCATTGGTCTTTTGCTTCACTGCCCACCTCTTCTGGAGTGCGTTATTTTCACAGCTGTACTCATTATATTGTAGAAGTGTAGTATGCTATAGAGTGATATATATCTGACTATATATATAGTTAGATATATATAGTGTGTATGTGTATAGGTAGTAGTCGTCATCTAATTTGAGGCATGTAGATTTTCACTGCATTGTTTCTGCATGCTGACCACTTAAAGAATGTAGATTAAGAAAGTTTTGGGGGTTGGAGTTTTTCTTTTTACCAGGAGACAAACACGTTCCTTAAACTAGTCTTATTAAGGTGATATTTGAGAAGGGAAATACAAAATTACATGGCGTTCAAAAATAAAAGCCAAAACATGCCTAACTGTATCAAGATACAATGAGAAGTGGATGAGGTTTAGCAACATGTAATATCTGTTAGAAACACTGGGTCACAGACAATAGGAAACAGCATTCAAGTGCCCAAGTGGCATTTTTATACAACGGAAGACAAGTACTTGGCAGCATCTTCACTTTAACATGGCTCTGTATACACTGATACTTAAGCAAACAGTTCAATTAACCATGGTCGCCCTTCATCTGTTGGAGCATTGTTAGTGTTATTTCCTGTTTAGTTAATCTCAAAATTTTATTCCAAAATCCCACACCAGTTAGGCAGACTATCAAAACACTTGGCTTTAAAGTAAATCAGAAGAATGTGAAGTGGCTTTTTGTGCTAATTTTTGCTTCTAGGTCAGGCAGGTTTTTGCTGGGTTTTATAAGTTTTGAGATGTGCTTGAAATCACCAGCTGAGAGTGTAGGCCTATGCAGCATCTATCAGAAACTGATGTCTCCCTTTAGGTACCTGTTGGAAATAGCAACCACATTCTTAATCAAACTTATATTAAACCAAGCCAAGGGAAGCAGCGCTCGTTTTGCATTTGGAAGACCTGGCTTTTGCAATGAACTTGGGGATGTATTCACATTCTCAGGGGAATGGGCAAAGATTTTAATTCCCTAACAGTGCCTGAAACAGTCAATCCGTGGAGCAAGTGGAGGTCAGATGTCAAGACAGGCAGCTGCCGAGAGACAAGGAAGAGAAATAATAGGAGGGAAGGGAAAAAAAAAAAACACCATCAAAGTGAACTGATTCACCATGTGAAGTTAAGTGAACTACATTACAACAGACATACTGTCTGGAGGAACTAATTGCTCATGTGGTTAGGTAAGTCAGGTCTACCTGAGACCTTCTTGACTCTGGAAGCTATTAAATAGAACAGAACTTGCTAAAAGCAGAGAACTTCAAAAACATGAGCTCTACTTTGAGATAACTTTTTATTTTCTCCCTCCTTTCTCTCCCCCCTTCCTCAAAGGAGACATTACTGATTTAGAGCAGATTTCAACAACTTTTTGGCAATACAGAAGACTATTCTGTCGTCTCAAGTGATTATTGTGGAAGCCCTGCTGATCTTTCCCTGAAAAGTCCAGAACCACAGAAATTTCTTAGCGTGTTAAAAAAAGAAGACGATCTATGTGTTGTGCAAGCTTTGAATCTGCTCCATAAAGCATTTTCTTTGTCATTAACACAGACATGACTCATTTCTTGTAATACAACATTTGACATTTATGTTGGTGGCAATTAAAAATGCGTGAAGCAGTTCTGGCAAAAACAGCCGTCTTGAAAGTGTGTAGTGAGCGGAGTATACTTCTCTTAGTATTCAGAATAAAAAAGTCTAGGTAGCTTTGGAAGGAGTGGGGAATGGGACAAAACAGGTGTTCATCTGTATGTGTACGTTGACTCAGATTGGAAATGGATGTCATGCTCACATCTATGGAATTCCTCCTAAATAAAAAAGCTTAAGTCATGCAGTTGTATAGGATTTCTGAAAGCACAGCACTTGTGATCATGTCATTTGAACTCACCTGACTAAATATATAAAGCTAGGAATCAAACCTTCAGCATCAATGTCTGACTGGAATCACTGTGATACAGCAAGAGTGATCATTCTTAGGACGTTTCTAGTTACTCTGTGACACAGTAATAAGAAGTGCTCTTGTGAATGGCCATTTGTTGTAATTTTCTGGTCCAAAGATAAGCTAGTAAGAATACCAGAATGAGAAAAATAAGAGTAATATAGCAAAATCGAGAAAGACTTAAGGAAATAATTTGGCATTAGACAACTGGTACGGACCAAGTCTGATATCTTGCCAGATTTTGATACATACACTGAGTATGGAAATTCCAGTAAACTCTCCCATACTTATTTTTAGTCTTTGACATGAGGAAAGCATTTTGTTTCATTGGGGTCAATGAGTGTATCAGAATTATGCCCAGTTCCTTTCAAACGGGAGAATACACAAAGGGGCATTTTGCTGTGATTATGAGGGGAAAATAGGATAATTTGTGTGAGGATTTTGGAAATAATTCCCATCTCTTACATTAATGCATATGGTAAGTTGCTTTTGGAGAAAGTTTTCCAGGAAGTGGCAGGTTCTTTATTTTAAAAAAGCTACATTCACTCATGTAAGGGATATTTTCTGTGAGTACTCAGAAGTTTAGAGAGCAGCATGTCAGAGTAAGTATTTGAAAAGAGTGAAAAACTTTTTTATTACATACCTATGGGTTAGTTAGGCATCCTAGGAATGTAAGGGTACATAGGTTTTATTCCCTTTCAGCTCAGAGAAGAGTATTTTCCCTACTGTGCAGACTTTGAACAGTGAAATTGAGCTCAAAAGCAAAAAATAATAAATACACTTAAAACTTTCCTGGGTTTCAGAAGCAGGAGATTATGGAAACATTGTTGTACAATTGTAAACTGTACTGAATCAAATAGTTGTGCTAGTCATCAGTATAAAAAGAAACAAAATAAACTGGAGTTTCAATGTGCCGAAGTCCATAACTGAATAAGGAAGACAGAAGTTGGGTTTTTTAGGTTTTTCCTAGAAAACACAATGTGTGATTTCCTTTTAGCATTGAACATCTCTAGACACAGGTTGAGTGGGTGATTTGCTAGTTGTTCACTCTGTAAATAGTCCTTTTATTGAAGTGATCAAGTTCTCTTGACATGAAATTGAGAGACAAAACGAATACCATGAGATGGTTTTTCATAGTGCAAGTAAATATATCTTATGTGTGAATTTTTATCCCTTCTACCTAACCTTGACAGCACATTAAAATTCTGTTTAAGTTAGCTTGTACTGAAGCACATCACTTGTCTCAAAGAAGGATTAACATTCTGGATTTTATGTCTATTTTTATTAGTAAGGTAGTGAATTGATATCCAGTTTAGATATCCAATCACTATTATAATTCAGCCATTAAAGCTAATGTATTTTTATATCACATGTTGTGACCCAGTCCCAAAGGCCAAGAGGAAATAGGACAGGTAATTCTGTAATATGAATAAAAGTGTAAAAGCTGAAATCTTGAGGCATGTATATCATACATATGGACCATGACCCACCAAAATGGAAAGAAGACGGAACAAGAGAAAAGGAAGCTAATAGTTTGTATCCAGTCATCAAAAAAACAAGTAAAGGAACTTGTGGTCAGTCATGGGATCATTAACATTCAAACAGAGCAGGCAGAACTTTGTTTCTTTTTTATAATGAGGTAACATATACACAAGAAAGAGAGATTTATTTTTTTTCTTTTCTCTTCATCAAGAAATTCTGGTGAAAGTAGAGCTGGGGATGAAAAAATTTCCTGAAGCACTAGGGAATTTAGGTGTTTCTAAGTCTGGTATCCTCAGAATCAACAAAAGAAATAGGTGGGGTAATTACCTTTATTCATTCCATGCATCAGCAGACTTTCATGAGTAGGTGCTTAATGGTGCTAGGTACTCTTAATTATTGATCTTGCCATTTAAGTAATAAGACATATGGAAGTGGGCACTATTAACTAGTAATTAACCATATTGGAGGGTTGACAAGATGCTAAGAGTGTTTAACATATAGATAAGATCAGTTATAAGATAATGCTTTCTACTGTAATGAGCTGGTGTACATAGGAAACTTGCTCTTAAGGTATTTATCAGGCAAGAATCCTAGGGCAGAACCATGACAGTTTTTCTGTGGATAGACTTAGGATAAATGTCAGTTCACAGGGACTGGTTATCTAAATAAAGTGGAATGATGGGACTGATACAATTCCCACAAGTGATATAAAATAATTAGCTTAAAAGGGAGTGAATGAAGAAAATACAAGTTCCTAGTTTTGAGAAATTTTGAGCTTTTGTGATTAAGTTACTTTCAGAAGCTAATAATTTTTGTGTGAAGGAATAGCATCTCTTTATCAGAAGACTGATAAGAAGGGTGCCAAGCTTTTAAAAAGGAAAGGGAAAGACCCTCATTCAAATAAGCAACTGTGAAAATAATGTGTAGCTTCAGCTCGGAGTATTTCTGAGTGCTGGAACCCCTTGCCAGAGCACTGATTTCATAAAAGCATTTCAGGTGTGTAGTTTTTAGTGCATTGAGAACTTTCATAGTTTGGATTTAGGGTCTTGAATTTCAGATTCCTTCATCTAGGATCAAGAAGAACTGGAGATGACAGATAGGATCAGCACTGTCACCCACCAGAATGGAGGTGAATTAGTGAAAGCAAGGAAGATCAATAGGAACACTCAGATTCAGGTATACAGAAAACAGCGTTTTCAGGGAACTGTCATTTTGGATGCCACATCCTAATTCCGTTCATTTTCTCAATGCCTTTCAGAAAGAAAAACTGCTAAGTGAATGCTGGTAAAAATAAAGCCCTGCTTCCTGGGCCTGAAATGAAAATACCTCTAGCTGTCTGACCGGCAAAGAATTTACAATCATGGCATGACTTGAATCAGTAAAAATGAATTCTGTTAGGTGGTTCTGTTTCTGTCTCACATATACATTCTACAAATGAGGATTTGGGAGTGTTCAAAGGTTGTTCCCTATGTTTCGTTTTATTTTCCTTTGAAAAGTGGTTTCACTGTATCTTCAAAATGATTTAATTTATAGAAAGTTATCATATACAACTTTTAAGATGTGAGAATTGGAAGATAAAAAACATATTAAGGCAATGTATTTTCATGAGTTTATATATAAAAGTTACAGTGTTTTGCTTATATTGGTTTTCTTCTTGTAATATATGAACCAAAAAATGGTTCTTGCTTTGATTCTCGTTTCCCATTTTATACAGAACATTTGGAACAAAACTACTCTCCTATCTTTGGTTAGCACTCACAGGCATAAAGACAGCTTCTGAACAGAGTGATCTATTCTTTCTTGAAGCTCATCTGTTGCTTTGCTTCAAGTCCTGAGTAGAGAGATGCATGTGGCTGTAAACTCCAAACTCAGATTCTCTGTGTTCCTCCCCACAAGCTGGACATAGCTATTTGTCCCCTCTCTGTAACTATGGATAGTGCAGTTTAGAGAGTCTGAATTGTTTCATCTAGCAGGGAATACATTGTTTAAAACTGAGGTGCTGCAGGTTAACAATGGTATATAAAAATGCAATACTTTTTTTTTTTTTTCCCCCCCAAATAGAAAATTTCAAATGCTTAAACTAGAAATCTCCAAACAGGAAACTACAGTATCTTTGGTTGCAACAAAATGTTGGCTATTCTTAAAAAATTGCCTTTTTCTCTTCCTTCATTGTCCTATCAGAAAGTAGGACAATATCATTCTAATGGCCATTTTCCTGTGGCCAGCTTTCTTTGGGCTAGATGTCTTTTGTTGGTGGACTCATTCATCTTGGATTACTATTGTGAGGGAAAGGAAGGGAGCATAGGCTCAGCCTCCATCCTGCTGATTCCTGTTTTGTAAGCCCTGCCTATGTGGTTGGGGAGGATCCTAAGTTGATGCTACTGTCTCCACTATGTGCAAACCCTTTTTGACTGCAGGAAGTATGTCCTTTATGCTCTTCCACAGGAATCTGACTGTAATTAAGCTGTAATTTAGGATGATTTGAGAATGCCAGATCAAATTTGAGTGGTAGAGTGTATGTTGTCAATGCAGTGACTGGCTAGATTAGTTGAGTTTCTGGTGGTCACAGAAGAACAACCTTTCACAGGTTTCACCTTTCTTAAAGAGGGGAGAGAGAGAAAAAGCAGGTGACAGTAATGATTAATTCTCTCAATGCATTCAGTCTAACTACTTTTACAGATAAGTCATGCCACCATTATCCCCATTGTACGGATGAGGGAAATGGCTTGTTTATGATGGTCCATCAATGAAGTAGCATAGGTAAGAATGAAATCAAGATGTTTCTGGTTCCTTGTTTAGGATTTTAGCTAGGTATGACTTAAATTTCCCTGGTTAAATACTGATTTTATGTCTAGAATGCTTTCATTTTTTGAGGTTTTCCTTGATGTTTCTGACCGCGAGTTCACAGTCTGACTTCATGGTGCTCTTGTAATTAACCCATGAAGATTAAAATTAGTGTCATTATCACTGTAAAAGCTAATTGGTGCCTGGCTTATTCAATAGTCCAGCAGTAAGCAATTTAGGCAGATGTCTAGTCTTGCTACACTGTTGCACGCACTGGGTAATCCTAAATGTCTTCATTGGAAGGGGTTTATTTTTCTGTAGCAAAGGAATATACTGTATTCTTATTTTTGTGGGAAATTAGTGGCTTCATTTAAGAAATATAATCTGTCATTTGAATTGCTGTCATTTAGTTGTAAAATTTCAATAACTGGTGTCTCCAGAAGGGGAAGGCCCCCTTTGCCCCCTTTTCCACTGTACAAACCTGATCTGAACCTGTTAGTAACTAACATACTGAGTGCCTGTACAGCACTGAGACCCAGGGGATGAATCTGCTGGATATAGACTGGTTTGTCCTCTGAGAAACTCTGCATTAAAAAAAAGAAAAAGAAAAAAAGAAGAAGAAAGAAAAAGCGTCTGCTGATGAAAGTAGCTGTCAAATTAGCAGGTCTAGAAGTTGTGTGTATTGTTATGAGCTGCTCAAGTTCACACCAGAGCGACCCAACCCCATCCGTCTTTCTCAGTTTACATTTTAATTGGCTTGTAGTTAAGTTTTTTAAACACTGTGAGACTGCTGACATACACTGTAATATCATGTGAATAATTTATAGGAGCTGTTCGAGATGAGCTTTTTTTTTTTTTTTTTGAGAATTGGCTAAAAGAAGAGAGAGAATTGAAGGGGGGAGAGCAAAGGATAGGAGCAGCAACAATCCAGCAGCATGTTGCTTGCTGGGTGTTAAATGTTTTTGCTAGTGCATCTGACTGCATTTGGGATTTCATAGAGGTTTGTACAATGCAATCTTATTAATAACTGTTCTGTCAGGAGAGCACCCAATTAAATTGAATTGGGTTTATGGTTCCCTTTACACTTCTTAAAATGTGTGGATATAAAGGCTCTCCAATGTGAGGACTGGCTCACAAGGATTGTGGGGGTTGGGGTTCAGTTTGTTTTACTCCTTTTTCTTTCTCTTATTTAGGACTTGGCTGTTTGCAAATTCAGAACCTGGCATTCCAGCCCCTCCAGCAGGGTTTTACCTTCCCCTTGCGGAGGCTGCAAGGGGTGGACAGGCTCCCCAAAAGAACTCCCAGCCTGATTGGAGACTTACCACTAGAAACAGGGAGTGCTGGTCATGTAATTAAGACTTAAGGGAACATCCTATTGCTTTCTTAGGGAGCTCAAAGTTTGCTGGGGCATCTTGAACGCAACAGGAGTACATTCTGGTAAGGTTTTATAAACTGCCAAGAGCTCCTATTTAAAGAAAAAATAAAGTATTCTGTCAGATAGCTTCTGCTTCAGTGACTGAATTTATAGAGAGCATGGTCAGTTGTTGATGTCTTGGGAGCATATGGGAAAGAAACAGAAGTTCAGCCCCAGTTCCCTCCCTGCTCCTCCTCCCTGCCCACAGGGCAGGACTTATTCCTGGGATTTTTAGAAGGTGGTTATTTCACAGTCCCCTGCCTCATGCACACATAGGTTGCAGTGCTCTGTCTGGCTACCGAAGGTGAAATGTAGATTCTGACCATCTCCTGCTGCAGGTTGGTTGCAAGAAATATACAGTTCAGCTTTCCCTGTGGGCAGATGTGTTGAACAGACCATGGTGAAGGGTTATGTTTACTGACTTAAATGGAAACTCAGTGTCAGAAGTTAGCCCTTGATGTTTGATTTCATTTTACTTTGATTTAATCTCTGGGGATCACTTTAGCTGTTCAAATGTGACTTCTGTGCACAATTCTGAACACAGCTCGTGATTTGGGGAGTTATTGTGTCTATATTCCAGTTATTGATACTATAGTTATAACAGATTTAAACTGTTGAGATACTGTTGAAATGGATTTTGACCTAGAGGTGACAGAAGTACTTGTCATTTAAAATGTGCAGCCGTTGTCCTTATGTGAAATGTATGAAGACTTGCACTTTGGTAGCCCTTAGCTTCTGATAAATGCCAAAAATCTTGGAGAACAAGGCTTGTACATGGAATTCTGCTCATTTTCACACTGGTCTTCCATTTTTCCCCTCAGTAATTTGCTTTAGCATTTGCACAACACATTACTCTTTCATGTTCTGCTTGTTTGAAAGGTCTTTTGTCTACTCTGCAAGATGAAAAATCAGCTCATACAAAAGGTTTGTGTTGTATTGTACACCTGACAATATCAGAGATTTGGGGGATCTCAACGCGTTCATGACACCTGGAATGCATGTATTGTTTTAAAAATAAGGGCAACAGTGCGCAGGCACAGTTGCATAATTCAGTGCTCAGGAAAGCCAGATGCACAAGTTCAATGACCACAATGCTCCTGCCTGCGAATCTGAGGGAAGAGATCCAAGTAATAAAAGCCTAAATCCATAGAGATGTACCATTTCAGGTCTGTGAGCTTTACCTTGATAAGAATGCCCAAAGCCTTAACCCTCCATTCTTAACACGTCCTGTGGTGCCTCGTTTTTACAGCATATGCTGTGTGACATCCACATTAATCTGAGAGCCCTGCAGTACCAAAGCACAGCAGGACGAGTTAAGGACAGGCTGTTGGCCTTAACTTTCATTTTTCTGCTTTTGTTGCCGTGTGTCATGGATAAAGGTGACCTGCAAAGGAGGAGGGGAAAAAAAAAAGCAGTCTGCTTGTGTCCCATTTGCTTCGTTAGGTTGTACAAAACGTTTTGAAAAGTTGTTTGCTTAGTTCTTGGCTTTTTTTTTTTTTTTTTTTTTTCTTTCAGAAATATCAGATCCAGACTTCTCTGGTTTTCCTAGGAGAGACAGTAGAAAACTGGAGAGCTCTTGGGATTAAAAGTCTAAAGCTCAGGCAGTTGAAAGGGGAGGAGGATTTTAGCTATAACATATTTAACCTTTCTGTTCTTTGTTTCTGTTTGTTAGTACCAGTTCAGCACCACTCCTGTTTAATGTCTTTCACATTCTGGTTCTTCGGTTAAGATGTGAAGATCTCTCATTCCCACTTTCTGATCCTCCAGAGAACTCCAGCAAATACAGATTTTAAACAAATACCCTATTCAGCCACCACCTACATCTACAAACTCTTGGCCTTGTTTCAGATACACACACACACACACACACACACACACAAACCCCATCTCTTCTTATTGTTTGTTGCCTACATTTTGTGTCTACCCCTAAAATTCTCAAGGGTGTTCCCCTTAAACTCCACTTGTCTTATCTTCCCTGAAAGAAAAATCAGAAAATAACATCTACTTGCTTCAAAGAGAAAGTGTGATTATGTTTCTTTCATATACATTGAGTGCAACAAGATGGTCTGACTGAGAAATTTTGGAACGCGCAAAAATTATTTCTTCTAATTTTTTTTTTATTGAAGACCTAGTTTTGTACTATTTATTTGTACTATTTATTTTTATTATAGTTATTGTTTTGTTAGTGGGATTCTAATCCTGAAGTTTAATACAGATAAAAGAATAGGAAGAGGAATTAATAATTGATCATCTTTTTGGAGCTGCTGAACTCTCCTCCAATTAATTTGAGGCATTACAAGAGCTCTTGTAGAATGAAGGGGGCAAGCCCGTGTATTAATAATCTGTAGAACTTTGGCATATATGACAGTACCATGGGGATGCTCCCTTTATATCCCTGCACATGTTCCTTTTACAAGTAGGGACTTCAAGAAATCCAGTTAAATCAACTGAGAGGCCTTTTAGTGTCTGTCAGTGTTTGGAGAGGTCACAGCAGACACTCTTCCATCCCTGAAAATTGAAAAGTTTTGTAATTTTTCTTAACTATAGCTAGATTGTGATTGTAAATAATCAGATCCTCTGATTTTTATTTTTTTTTTCAGGTTGTCTAAACATACAAATTTTGAGGGAGCTGTAAAAGCAGATGAAGAGTTGAACAATGGAATGCATTCTGCATTAAAGATACTTGAACTGTGAAATCTATAAAGCTTGACTACATCTTTAGCCATGCCTAGTATGATGACACTTATCAGTAATTTTTGTTCTGAAATACAAAGATGAGTCTGAGTATTTAACATAAAAAGCCAGTCTAATAGCTGATCTGGCTCCTTTTATGTATCCAGACTTGCTTCTTGTTTGACACCAAGAGATGCAAGTATTCGTGGCACAATTTCATGATCTCATGACTTACAGTGTGGCCTGGAGAATGGCAGTTGTGCTCCTAGACAATTTACAAGGTTTCAAAGTTTGTGTTTTTCCTCTTCGTACTGTTCCTCAAGACAAAATCTTCTATGTGAAAATGAAATTGCATCGAAATACCTGTTTTTAGACCAGAGATGGCTGTATGTGTGTATGTATGGTTTTGTGTATTTGAGCGTGTCTTGTGTGTGAGAAGCATCAGTGGTTTTTGTGGTGGGGTGTAGACATTGGTCCTTGCTCCGCTTGATCAGAGCAGAGCATCCAGAAACTGTCTCAAATGACAAAGGGATTTGAATCAAATCAGATAAGTACTTGAAATCAAATTTGAGTGTGTAAAAGAATGACTGCTTCCTGAGCAACCTGGAGATCATCCCTTCTGCAACTGAAATAGGGTAACAGATTGTGAGATTGTCCCATGTCCATCCCAGGAAAAAGTCAGGATTAGCTGACTGTCACTACTGACAGTCTTCCAGACCAGTAAAACCATTATAGGAAAAGCAAAACTCTGTTTTTTCTCTGGAGCTTCTGAACACTTTTCTCAACTGTGTTATGATTCTTCTGTGAAAAATGTTTACTTTGAAATAGCAGCAAATTTTGGCAAATACAAAGTTAACCAAAATCATTGTAAACACGTTTATAGACAGAGTTTGTACAACAAATGCAGTTTATTTAACTGTGGGCTTTGGCCCTTGGGCATATACTGACCACATGAATTAACAAATCTCAGTGGTAAGCCAACACTTGGTGTCCCACAAAGTCTTTTGTCAGTCAGAAGCACTGTGTCATAGTCTGTCTTGTGCTCTCTGATTTGTCCAGGCTTGACTGATTTTTAACCATCCTTATGTTATTCATTACATTATGGTGTTAATATATAAGCATGAAATCTGGATGCTTTGTCTCATGGCAAAGTGTACGTTACAGAAGTATTCTCAACCTAACGTTTTTCCCTCTCCCTTTTCTGTTCACGGTTCTGCTGTGAAATGTATCAAAAGTGTTTTCTTGGAGAGAAGCATGAGAAGGGAACCACTCGAGTTATTCTGGCAAAACAGAACAGCCGCTATCAAGACGTGAACACCAGTCATGCTAATTCATTTCAGGAGAAAGCGTATGTTAAAGCTTCTCAAGGCTGGGCCTTTCCTTTGAGACGGACACCTTCCCACTCGATTCCATCTTTGTCTTTCTGTCTCCTCCAAGAACGCCTCTTTGAGAGCTGCTGTTAATGTGTGGTATCAGAGGGTGGTTTAATGGTAAACCAAAACACATGCAGATTTTAAAGCCTGTCTCCCAGTTACGGTGCTCATACAGTTATTTCTGTGCTGCTTGTGACTGCTGCAACGGATTTTATGTCTTTGCCGTGGGAGTGTCAGGACAGTTTTAATTACTGTCAGTTTCTTTCAGTTCTGGGTTGATCATTTACAACAGGATTTTGAAGTGACTAATACTATATGCCTTTCTGTATTAGCAGCATTTTCTTTCTCTGGCCTTTTCAACAGAAGTGTCAAATCCTGTTTTACCCAGCTGTTGGCCAAGTTTGGATGGTCTGGGACTTAGGACAAGCGCACACATGTTTAGATGCTTTTCCCAAATATCATCCAAGTCTCTCAGGCCTGACAGATGGTTTGGCAGGACTAATTACACTTCCTGGTTTTGACACAGATTAGTAGTGTCCATAAGTCTTTAACATGTGAGGGCTGTTCAGGAACCGATGGGGAGTAAGCTCATTTCATTTTACAGCATACTAAACAAGGGGCTCCAAAGGAGAAACAATCAGAATTGCTGTTGTTCATGTAACTTAAAAAGCCCAAACCTTACAATTAGAGGATAGTCCATCCAGCTCAGTGTGAAGCCAGGTTGTTCAAGGAGAGCTTTTACGGTCGTTATCCATGAGGTATTGCCTCCCTAGGTCATGTACTCTGCCTTTGTTATGGCTGATGTTTTAAGATGTCTCAATATTGTTTCCATGTGTCAGTGGATGTCAGCTATTACTGAGTTGTCTTTTAAAATCTCTACTTACATGAGTAATGAGAATAGCCACTCTTCTATTAAGTAGGACATACTTATATATGTACTTGTCAGCTGTAAAGCACGGGGAACAAAAAACCCACCCAGGCTGTGTAAAGCTTCTTGCTACTAAGGTAATAAAATGCCATCTGCATTGGTCATAAGAAATTGGACTAAGCAGGCTGTTACCACATATCTCTTGTCGTTCCCTTACGTATGTGTTCATTGCTCTGCTGCTGTCAAAAAATTTTTAGACATTCTATATAGTTACGTAAGCAAATGAATAAAACTGGAAACAGAACTTCTAAATCTTTGAATATCAAAACCCAGAAACATTTAAAACTTCTGATAGTATTGCTTTCTTGATTTATGAGTGTCCCACTATATAAATCATATCAGCAAGAGTAGCTGTAGGAGTGAAAGGACCATATTGTTCATATTTCATGGCCATCCTTTCAAGAAACTAACTCCCTTTCTTCATGTGGAGAAATATCCATAACTCTCTATTAGTTTGGATTAATTTTATAATATAACTTAATGTAGCCAGCAATTAGTGAAAGTTCAGAAAAATCTATTTTTATAGGAAATTTGGTGCAGCAAAAGCCTGCTGCTGTGTGGATGAATCTCAGTAATTGTTTTGTTGTATGACATACACGATAACGCGAAGTGCAGTTCTGTAGCAGTGAAGCTTTTGCTGCAAGTGAAATTTCTATGAGAGGAAAAAGTAATTTAACACTATTTCTTTGTAGCAGCACAATGGTAAAAAAAAGCCCCAAATTCTACTGCTTTTTGAAAGCGTTATTTTCAGTGAAACTGGAGGGTTGCATGTATTTAGTCTAAAACTATTAATTATGCTGTTTAATGTGACCTGCAGAGAGCTTGCTCACCAGATGGGATGGAGCTCATCCTTTTCTATTTGTTATGTGTGTTGAGAGTTGGGAACTACTTTGCTTCTCTGAGGTATCACTGCACAGGCCGTAGGCGCAGGCAGCGATAATGCATGAATGAGCAAGAAACTCATCTGCATTCAACCTGCTAGTATTTCCAGAGGTGCCATCAAAAACGCAACACCTCCCCTTCTCAAAGAAGAATGTGTCCTGGTTCCTTGCCCTGCTAATTCTTGTCTGTGATGAGAAAACTACAGGTGGTACAGAGTGATCATGTCGATCAATTCAGGAAGAAATCAGTGTCGCCGTGTGAGCTCTTGTGGCAGGCAGAGAGCAGCCTCCTGTGTATTAGCCTGAACTGTGGTCTCCACCAGCGTTCAGGAGAGCCTCCTGGTGTACTTACAAATAAATAAATAAGGATATTTCCATCTTCTCTCTCGCTTCTTGGCTTGCACCAGGAGCTCATGAATCAATCGTCAACAAGCCAACTCCGCCAATTGTGGTAATGATGTATGCGATTAACAGGCTGTGATTCTTTCCCTTCTTTCTCCCCCCTTCCCCTTCTTTTTTCCTTTTTTTTTTTTTTTTTTTAAATATGTAAGAGGGAGGGAGTTTCTTGTCACGGCAAGCAAAGGGGGGGGTCTGTTCTATGGCATGTCCCACCCCCCATATGCGAGCACGTGAGTGTATATCTCGCTCCCCTGCCATGTGCTGGGTGGGAGGAAGTTTTTCCTAGCCGGGCGGCACACAGCTCTGCCTGAGGGATTGAGAACATATTGCTTGGCAGGTGGGGCCCGCTCAGACGCATTTAGTGTTATTTCTGCATTGACAGCAAACATACATCACACGGGCCCATAATGCCAGCGTGCTCCATAGTAACCTAATCAAAAGGACTGCAACCTAGAAGCAGAACGCTCAGCCTTAATATAATATTTTGGCCCAATAACTGGTCCATGGGAAGTCAGGGCAGTGCCTTGCTGACCGGAGAGACTGGGCCTTCTCTGTGTGGGTCTCCTTGGAAGCTGCTTTGAGTGTGAGCCCTAATGATGCTTTCCCTTCCACCCCGCTGGCTTTTTTTCCTCTTCACAAGGCATGGCAAATCAGACCTAGTCATGAAAACCCCAGAGCTTTGAGGGTCCTCTGCAAATGGAAGCTTGTGGATTTTCAGTTATTTTATCTACTGGTTTATCAGAAGTTTATATGGTTTGTCTGTGAGCTGGTGAGGTATGTATAGCCCTCTACAGGAAATGTTGTGGTCTGGATGTGCTACATTTTAGTATCAAAATTGAGAGTTTCATAATTGCTTGTTACTTTGTTCAGAAGGTTTTGCTTTGGTCAACAATGTGCTTATGGTGCTGTCTACTTTGTTTCAGCTGAGGTATGGGTGGATTTCTCCCCCCCCCCCCCCCCCCCCGCTAATTAGAATCATTGTAGGTTTTGTTTCATTTCATTTAAAAAACTCAGCTAAGCAGCAGGTTTAGAGAGAGCCTGATCACAGTCCACAATGTGGCTTGCACTTTATTATGGAACTTACTACACAAGCCATCAAGTGAAAGTGGAGTCAGGAGGAAAGGTACAGAGAAGTAATACGTGCCATATTTTGCAAAGTATCCTGCAAACACTCTTAAATATGGAGATTTCTGAAGGTAAAGGTTACAAAGTTAAAGAACCTGCCCAGGTTCTGGTAGGTGCTCTGCATCCTCCATTCTGACTGTCTTTAATTGGGTGCGTAAGTAAGAACTAATATCCTACTTTAAAAGGAGAGAACTGGGGAAAAACAAAAAAGCAGCATCTGGAGGCTCACTAGGATATACAACCACCCAGTTTTTTCCAGGTAGCACAGCTGCATAAGAGTGATTTTAGTCTGGGCAAAGCAGCATGAGTCAGTGTAGGGCTGGAGAAATCCAGCCGTGGAAAGGTCCTTAAAAGAGGTGGGAACAAGTGAATGGTGGATTTTCTATCCAAGGATCAGATTCCATTTCTTCATTTCAGAGATTAAAATCTGACCTCTGTGGGTCTGTTTGGGTTTGTTTGGGTTTTTTTGGTTTTTTGTTTGTTGTTTTTTTTTTAATTCTGAGACCTACAGTAACTGACATAAAAGAACTGCACAGATTAATTCCCAGCAGAGACTTTCTTAGACTTACTCAGTTCCTCAGTATATTGATTTCTTTATCTGCAAATGTATTATAGGTAGCAGCTAGCAGTAGAAGTCAGTTTGGGCAATGCTTTTATGTACAACACACAATGCAAACCAACAGTGACTATTTGATGATTCATTTTGTACTGCTGTAGGTACTGCCAGATTGGCAGTAGGATGGAGCACCTGAGAAAATTCAAGTGCTCAACAAGAACAGAAAATTTTATCTTCATATTTGTCCAGAGACATTATTATATGACAGGATTTACATGGGAAGATCCCTCATGAGGAAAGATTGAGAAATGTCTCTGCTTTCTGTTTTGGTGTTTTGAATTGGCAACCAAGTGAGAATTAAATAGTGGGAAAAGCTCCAGATGCCTCAGCTAACATGTGGAGAACTTCCTGTGGTCGTTTCAAGAGTCTGTTTGATTTCATTGACGTAAGTAAGCAGAGTAGATGAAGCTTTGGTAACTCCCCAAGATGGATGAAACATGTCAGGACACAGGCAGACAGACTTTTTTGTCATCCTCAAGCCTAATTTTAAGCTTGTGGTTACCTCAGGAGACTGATATTTCCTGAAGTCTGTACCACAGTTCATTTGTGTATATGTGCATTTGTGTTGCAGAAGCAATTGATTTTGTGAGCAGTTGCATTCTGGAGCCAAAAGACACAATATGCCAGGGTCAGAGCTGGCTCAGTTCCGTTCCTGCTTGAGCACAGCTATTACAGACACCTTGTTTTGTTCTCCTGTTACTACGTTTTTCAGGTGTTCACCGCTGAAAGAAATAAGTAAGCGTCACTTACTTGTGACTCAGTAAGTCAGACTGAGTTTACGCTGTGAGGAGGAGGCAGGTTCCCCCCTGCCCTGTCTAACTTTGAGTGGAAGATATCATAGGAAACAGTCCTACCCTTTGCTGAGGTTTCTCCAAACGGGAGCTGAAAAGGCTCAGCAGCAAGCTTGATTAAGCTGACCTATAAATCCAGCTGATTTCCTGTTGACTGTGTCCCGTTGGCAGTGCTGATGAAATGTTACGGGTGCACCTGGAACATTCAGCGGAGCCGCAGGTGTCTCCTGCAATATGCACCCGTCCCATTTGGCAGCAGTGGATGGCTAGTAGTTTATTAGCTCACTTTTCACCTGTAAAAACTCCTAGAAAAATGCCAGCCTGGCGTTTCACTGCCTCTACAGAATCCGGCTCTACTAGTTTGAGTGCTTTGAAAAGCTTGTCAGACCTGTCTGCAGCTGTACTAGTAAACTGCTAGTTTGTTTGTTTCTTTGTTTCTGCAGATTCACAGGCTCTGTGAGGAGCTGTCATTTTGCTTGCAGAATGATACTAATTTAAAAATAGGAAGTCTGCTAAAGTATTAATGATACCAGATGTGGCTGTTACTTTTTTTTTTCTTTACCTGTCATGTACAATAGCAATGAATGTTATTTTCCCAACTGCTGGGCTGAGATGGGAAGAAAACTATGAAAGAATCAAGATTTTTTCCTTTGCAATACTGTCATAAACTGGATTTCTTTGGGCAGAGATGGTGAGTTTTTTGTTTTGAAAGAGCATCACTTAATCAGTGCTGTACAACCATATTGCACCTCATTTTCCTCACATTGCTAAAACAAGCTGTGCTACGAGCATGGAGAATAATGAAGTCTAACTGCCTTAGATTTGTGTCCTATGTTGTACAACCATCTTCGCTTCCCTCTGCCCATGCACACATTAGGTACTTCTGGCTCTGTTGTGTATTCCTTCTCTGGCCAAGCAAATGACATATCCTGTGTTCTACTATTAGCTGGTTGGTCAGCTGTCTCTTAAAAGGGCTGAGCTGCATCTCTCTTTCCCATACTAGAGTTACTGATTTGCATAAAACTTCTCATAACTTGATGGTTTTTAGATCTCTATCAAATTTAATTGAAAGGGAACAAGGGGTTTGAAAATTACTAGGGCTGGGTGGACTGACAGCCTGTTTGCATAAAACTTATTTTCATAGAAAGCCAGGCAAAAAATTAAATAAAATTACATGTCTCAGTAGTGTGATTTGTGCCACACAGATATAAGATAACAAAGGCGCCGGCTTCCACTTTATTCCTGAAGGATTGGTGAAAAAATTACCATTTCAGGTTAATAGTATTTCACAGATGCTTTGTAGGCTGCCTGAGTGACTATACAAGGCACAAGACCATGGATAATCAAGCTTTTTGTCCTCTTATGCTCCTGTGTGGCACCTACAAGTTGTCAGTGCTGTATAATATTAGTCATACAGGAAAATCAGATAAAGTAGTATTGAAAGGGAAGAGCTAATGGTGTCCATAGCTTTTACATCCAAACAAAGAGTGGGGGAAAAAAACCCCCAAACCTAGAACGTGTGGGCTACAGGTATGATTCTGTCCCCGATTTTCTCGAAGTAAGATCACGTAACAGTTCTGAAGTATAAAAACACTGTGTTCAATTTTATCTGCCTAAGTAATCATTTGTACTGCACATGGGGGCAATTTATAACTCCACAGCAAACATCAGGAATGAACTTTGAGCCCTTGTTCCTGAAGAGCAGGGGCTCGGTGGGATAGCAGAAGTTTTCACATTTTTTCAGCAGATGGACTCCCTTAAGCTTTTATCAGTGGAATTAGGGACCCCAATAGAGTAAAAGAAACCAAGTCCATTTTTACAGACCCTCATACGAGGAGTACGTGAATCCCTTGGGTTCACAGACCGCAGATTGAAAAGCACTGAGCTAAAGAAAACATTCTGTTAGCAGTTAGCTGTATAGGAAATATGACTTACAGTTTGGCAATTCTAATCCTATCCATTTCTGGGGAGGGGAGCGCCTGCACATGTGCATACATACACACACACACACATACAGACATTATTGCATTATTTGGGGGGCTGGGGTTAATTTAAAACCACTGTTTCTTAGGCTTAATTGAGATTTCTTGGAGACCTGTTTTTGCACATATAAAGGATCATTACCAGGAAATCATAGTTTACAGTGTTTATCTAGTGAGTTATGAAAATACCAGATAATAAGACTAATGACTCAACACAGCGTTTTCCAAATTGTGAAGTAATCTTTGGATTTTCCAAGATTATTATTATATTAGTTGCACTTTTTAGTCTGTCAGAAAAGAAATAAATAAAAGGCCTGTATTTTCCCATTAACATTTGGAGAACATCTGTTGCGTATTGTAAATAACATACTTATAAAGCAAACTGATAATAACTACTCAGACTATTTTCCTGTTCTGGCTATAGCGTTCAGCACCATACAATATGTTATACAGTACACTCTTTATTTGGCCCAGAATAAAATGGAATTCTTCTAATAGTACCAGTCAATTACATGTAAAATAATCCAAATAGTTTGCGAAAACTCTAACTCTAAAAGCATACACTTCAGATTGTCTTAATGAAGAACAATAATGATAAGACAGAGTACGGAAATATAATCGGTACAGCTCTGCGTTTGGAAGAGCATGCAACTCTGAGATTATGTTGTGGTTGAAGCGATTAAAACAGGGAGGGATGAAAGAGTTTTAAAAATTGCTTTTCCTCTGAATCGCTCTCAAAATGCATACCAACCCCAGAATAAAAAATTTCTGAATGCTAATCAGGCTAGTAGGAAAATAACCTCATAGAGTTTTCCTTTGAAATTCCACCCCTAAAATGCTGTACTTTGTCCTCCTGAAGTTTCTAACTCAGTTTTATAAAGATTGAAGGTGTAGATTAGATTTTTTTTGCTTTCTGGGAGGTTGTAGTCCACAATTAACTTGGAAGTCCTTTGAAGCTGAACTTTTGCTAACATTACCTTATTTAACTGCTAAAATAAACATGGTCTTATTTCAGTAATACAAGTAGCATGGTGAATACAGAACAACTTCACAATTTTCACAATTATGTCAATCTAAAATTGTCATAATTATTACAAGAATAAGGCCCATGCTGTTGGGAGTTTTCAGCAAGGTAGAGTGTGTACTTCATGTACACTGAAACAAGCTATTTCCTAGGAGCCAAGAATCAATAGCTCTTTGATCAGTAGGTGCATGCTGTAAGTAGAAGCCTGTTCTCGTAATAGCCTCCTCCCCACTGAAGTCACCTAAGACAGACAGAATTGTGTCTATAAGCACGTATAAGTACAGCCAATCTCTTTCCTTCCCAATGAAGGGGAGGAAGAATAGTTATAAAAGGGCTAATTGTATAATAAAATCAGTGTGTCCCTCATCTTTAGCATATTTAGTTCACTTCTGCTTCATCCTTTCTGTATTTAATTATTTCTCTTTTCCCATCTATGCCATTCAGCATTGCAAATGCCCTGTTGATGCTTGCTGGTACATAAAGGCCCAAACCTTAATTTATTTCACCTTGACATATCCTTAGTAAAGAAAAGCAGAAGGAAGAAGAGTGGCAGTTGGCTAGAAAAGCTTTGTCTTCTAAAGCAGCAGTATTGTGAATGCCATCTGTTACAGTTATCCATAGTATTATCTGAATCGGAACCAAAGTAGTTAAAATGCCTTAGCACACTCATATCTCACAGAGTTTCTAGTACATGATTAAGTGCATGGACAAAATACTTAACATTTCCAGAAGTCAGATGACAGTGTTTCTAAATAATATATTGAAGGTTTTCCTAGAAGTCCACTCTTTCTGACCTTAGTAGTTCCAGACTCAGAGTACCCTTAGTTAGTTGAATCTTTTCTGTGTCTTAATGGACCATGGCTGAATTCCCAACTAATCTGAATTTTTATACCATAGTCCATGTCACCAACACCTACCTTGGCATGACAAAATAAAATATAAACTAATTTGTGTGAGCATTTGAATCTCTCCTCCCTCTTTCATGCACAGTGATTTCAGGGGAAGTAAAAGATAGGAGATCAGACTCTGAAAATGTCTGGTTTTCTGGGTACTTCCACAGTCGTCTTCAAACTAAAACTGAGAAGAGCCCTAGCTCTGTGCGCACAGATAAATTAGTCCTCCAAATCCATATCTGCACAGTGGTTGCTGCGGTCTTTCATTGCAAGATCATTTGTTAAGTAATTTAGATTTGATGTCCGCCTCCTATAAATGTTCACAGTCCCTGCCATCCTTTCATTTTGCATTTAGTCTTGTTACAGTCACTGAATTTACAGGACAGCAATCACGTTGGGCTTGTCTCCTTGCCTTTTTGTCAGGAAGAATTTGTATCGCCATGTGAACACTA
This sequence comes from Haliaeetus albicilla, assembly GCF_947461875.1. NCBI lineage: Eukaryota > Metazoa > Chordata > Aves > Accipitriformes > Accipitridae > Haliaeetus > Haliaeetus albicilla. The sequence continues at coordinate 11,285,158 of NC_091491.1, forward strand.
GGGAGTCGTGGTCTTAGTATGTTTGCAAGCCCTGTAGTGGCCTGCAAGGTTTTTTGAATCGTGCATCCCTAAAAATTTTCTTTTGAAGGTGTAGTTATCTAGTAAATTTAAGGCTACCCACTGGTGGTTTGCTATTCTTCCTCGCGACGTAGGTCTCTCTTGGAGGACATTTGTGGGATTTCAAGATTCAACAAATCACAGACTGAAAACTGCTGTGTTACAGTATGTGATGAAATGAGTAACAGTAATGTTCCTTAGATGGGCAAACATGAGCCCATACATGCAGACATAGCTTCAGTGGAATTAACTGCTTGGGAGTTTGAACTGAAGTTTGGGGGTAAGCATTTGTGTACTATTTAAATGAGTTTCTGAAAACTGTAGTTGTGTGTGTGTTGCTTAGTAAATTCAGTGGGGTAAAACAGATGCGTATTTGTCAAAAGAGCAAATGTGAAAATATAATGTAGTTGCTTAATGAGATCTCAATTTGGCCACAGTATTATGGGATAATATTTAATAGACCATAGAATCAATGGATCTATTTCTTGTATGTGCTGTCATTGGAAGGTGGGATCAACTTTATAATGGTGCTATAAGAAGCTGATGTTCTTCTGTGCTGGGCTGCTGATAGAGTAAATCTGTATTTGCTTTCTTAAGGTGCAAGGTCCTTGTCTTTTCCCCGCTTACCTAAAACTGTTGTGATGACTGTGTAGGGTTAATGCCTAGTTTTAAAAAATGCATATTTTTTTCCAGCAACAGGAAATTATAAACCTGTTCAGCCAACATGAATACATTTTACTTTAAAAAAATATGCTGAAAGTGGCATTGTATGCCATAAAAATATACATCATGTGCCAAGACAAGCAATTGATGCTCTCCTATAAAATACAGTAAACACCTCCTCCCTGCCCTTCCTTTGGCTGTCGATCAGATTTCAGAATCATGAAATTTTACAGTATTACTGGTTAGAAGGGCTCCCCACTGGGAGCAGATGCCATCTCTGTCTTCATAGACTCAGAGAAAGTCCTGACATGTTTCATGGCGTTCATACGTGGAAGTCTGTGAAATGGAAAGGAAAACAGCTTTTTCTGTCAACCTGTCACTGATATAAGCTCTTACATTTCATCAGAATGACTAAACTTTAAAGCTGTTTCTTCAGTGCTGAGTATATTTGAGAACTCCCAAGTGTTATCAGATTTATAGAGTCCCAGCATATGATAGAAGACCAAAGCATTTTGTGGCATGATATTAAAAATTCATTCAGATACTCGATAAAGCGTGGATGACAAAAGTCTGAAATGGAATAAGGTAGAGTGAATTTCTCCATGGTTTATTGACCTTGATTCCTCTACACAAAATAAATAGACAGAATGGACTAAAATCTCTTCTTTATGAAGGCAAAATCCTGGCAGTCAAAGACCAGCTCATAAAAATACTCTCTATGGCACATACCTTGGCAATGTTAGAAGTTGGAGGCAATGGAAATTTATTGCTGGTGCTGCAATGTATGTGTCTGTATTTCAGAGGAGAAAGCAGGGGCTGCTTTTATGAGGTTACTGATGTTATTCTGTGGAGAACAGAGAAAGAAAACACACTTACTTTTGTCATTTTGTGTTCTTTCCCTGAAGGTATAATAAGATAAAACACTTCCCTTTGCATACCCATTTTTTATTTGTTTGAAAAGGATGGAGAGAAAGCAAGTTGTTCAGAATGAGGAGTTTGACATCTTTCCCTGCTGAAAAAGGCTGGGGCTCCATACTGCTCAGAGAGGTTTTCCTGCCTTGCTGCACTCGGAGAGCAGAATGCCTCATTGGTTTCAGATATTAAACTTTTGTGCTGAAAGCCCAGTTGGAGGTGGTGTGACAAATGGATTTTACCTGCTGCTGAAAAACACAACCCCCACCTCTCTACACCTCCCATCTTGCCTAACCTAGCCCCCAAGAGCACTGAAACAGAAAGCTGCCCTTAGGCACCATCTGTTTCTGCCAGCTTCTACTTCGGGCCCTGCCTTTACATCTGTTAAGTAGAGGCAGCTTACTTGATGAGTTGTTTTGAAGAAATATCTGGTCTCCCCACCATGTTCATTAACTATTGCAGATCTGCTAAAGAGAGGCTCTGTGATGCAATTTAGCTGTAGTTAACTAAATTCATTGAAGTCACAGTCATAGATTATTTTTGCATCCCGCAGGGATAGAGAGCAACACTATTTTAGCAACACTGTTTTCTCTTCCCTTTGAAAATAAAATTCTTTTCTGTTTGCCTTGTGAAACACCATTTAAAGCACTGATGAAATCTAAAGGGGATTTAAAGTGACTAGTCAACGACTGATAATTTGTTACTCCTCCTTGTAAAACACAACCAAGCTGCATGCATAGCACATGCTAAAACAAATATATTAATCATGTATCCCTCCCAATAAAGAAAAGCAACTGTTTTATTCCTAGCACCTCCTTAGTTACCCCAAAGCTACTGATTTGTTAAGCTGGCATACTTCTCATGGACAAACCCAGCTTTCTGGAGCCACTGGAATTTTTTCATGGCCAGTGATCAAGAACTAAAAGAAACAAAACAAAAATCCACTTAAAATACTTCAGAAAAATGGATTCAGTATGTTTGTGTTTGGATTTGTTCAAATTAGAAGACAGAGTTTAATAGACGTTCAGAGGAAAGCAGGCGTCATACAGTTTATATAGAAGACAATATAACACAAATAGAAAGGAAAGACGAAGTTGAGGGGACGGGGGAAGAGAGTCTTGTATTACAGATGAAGGATACAGACAGAAAGAGAGGGAAGGGGGGTTTTACCCAAAGTTGCTAAAGAAGAGTGTGTGGCAGCCAGGAATTAAACCTACGGTTTTAATAATCTTATGGCCTTAAGCCAACCATCATTTCTGTGCTGGTTGGACAGACAGTTTACCGAGTTCTCCACATTTACAGAGTCACTTCAGAAGCAAAATCTGGTCATAAGACAAGTGGAATTTTCTTTTATTGTATATGTTAGATTTTCATCTAAAAAGAGGCCCTGAAGCTGTAATTATGCATTATAATATACGCTATACAGAGATGTCCCTGTTGGTTTTAAGGATGAGAATAATTTAGATATTAGTTAAAAACTGGCACCTCTGAATCTGAGTCATATGTAGTAAAATAAATATGAGTACTTCCATGAGCAAAAAACTTATCAAAGCCTGATTTCCCATAGAGAGTTAACTGAAACCTCTGACTGATGCTTTTTCCTTGGAGTTCTTATAACATTTCTCTTCTGTGTGCGTTTTCTGGTATGAAGTGAGGTGTGATCACACACTGCAGCCTTTCTTTCAGGCTTATCGGGTCTCTATACCAACTGGCTGCCTTTTTCAGAAAACTCACAGGAGCTTAATTATCTGAAATCTCTTGTCAAATGTGGGTGAAATTGGCCAATGAGTTCAAAAATTTTAAGGAGGTTGAACAGAGAGGGAAATTTCATGGACTGATCACACTACCTTTGTTTATCAGGAAAGCACACTGCAAGGAAGTCTTTGTGAGGGTTTTTGTGTATAGTATAATAATGCTAACAGACAGAGATTAGATATCGTGAAACTCAACTTGACATGTTGACTCAAAAGATGACACTTACACTGTTTATTCAAATTGCCTAAGCAGAGCAAATAAAAAGCTCTGTTCTGCTTCCTTTACTCACACAAGTAGTTACATTGCATTGGTACAGTTGGTAATCTCTTTATCATTTGACTCCCCTTTTATACAGGTAGTCATATAGCGAGAAAAGGTAACAAGTATTGTCTGAGTTAAAATGATTTGTAATATATACTGAGATACGTAAAAGGACACTGTCCTACACTGCTGTGTCTTTCTAAGCATTGAGCTCTGGTGACATCAGGAACATTCTGCAATTTTCTTGTCTAAACATGCCACTTGGAAAACACATGACATGCATAAGAATTAGCAATTCGCACAATCTAAAGAGAATTATCTGTTTGTCTCTAGGCGATTCACAAAAATATGCCCATAGCAATTTGAGGCATTATAAATCCATCCAGGTTGGTTCTGACCATGTTGCAGAAGTAATTTCGACTGGCACATCAGATGAAAGAACAGATTTGAAAACAGTAGCGTGCATGGCCCTGAAGGTTTTATCTTGGCTAATATTCCAGGCACCTTATGGCACTACTTTGGGTTTCTGTGAAGACTCCAAATAAAGTGTCTGTAGCCTGATGAAAGATTTAACACATTTTTTTCCTGAACAAGCTTTGTAAGTGTTATGCTAAAGATAAAGAATGTACTTGCTGATGGGAAGCAGCTTATTTTTCGGTGTACTCTTCACTACAAGCACCCTTTACATGTGGTGCTTTTGTATTTCCAATGTGTGGCTCATGCAGCAGTGGAGGTTCTGTAACAACAACACTGGAGGGTGCAAATTTGGAATTTCATTTCCACTTTTCAATAATGCCCATGGAAACTCCTTAATTTACCTGTAGCAAGATATCTTTGTGATTCCAAACAGAAACAGACAGAACAAATATGTCCACCGAAAGGATTGCATGAAGGGTCAATAATAAAAATAGGCAATTATGTTTAGCAACACAACTTGTATTATGTGCGACCTGAACGATGAGATAGAGAGTAAAGGCTATCGCAAGAGTTAGCTTTAGATGGCCTCAGAGAAAAGATGGTTTGCTCTTCGTGGGAAAGATAAGATGCTTTCTCAAGTCTTTTTTCTGCTTTCCTTATTTGTATTTTGTCTTATTTTCCATTTGCTTCTACTAAATACCAGGGAAGGATTTAGGCACCTACTTAGGGTGTCTCAAGCATATTCAAGACTTAACTTTTATCTGTGGATAGCAGTCTCTTTAGGCTCTCTCCAGTCAAGGGACATCATCTCCTCTAGATGGTGATGCTGAAAGCTTAAGGGCTGCTCTATACCTTAGCTTACATGATGACTCCCTTCTCAGTCCTCAAATATTTTAGGAACGCTTTCTCCTTCCAAGGCAACACTGTAGGGCAGGAGAAGGGAGATGGACAAATACCTTGGGGCAATGATGAACTCTTTGCTACTTCTGCTTTGGAGCTGGTAAATGTTTCCTTTATTATCTCTTCCTAGTTGTGTGCTTGGCTGACCTTTTTTGCTGAACAGATCTGCTAGCTTCTGTGGCCTTTCAGGGCTCATGTGCCTCAGGAGGCTGTCTAATTTTCCAGCTGAATAGGGTCCTAAACGCTATAGGGCACTCGCATTTCTTTGCGATTTATTTCTGTGGGTTAGAAATCATAATGAAGGGCCACATGTGTTCTGCCTGAGTAGGCACTGAACAAATACAGAGCAAGGGGTTCAGGATAAGGCCAGTACATTTTGCTGAAAGTTCTACTTCCATCAGTACATTGTGGTCCTTACCAAGGATTAAAAGTATCGTTTGCCCCTTTATTTAGATATTTCCATTAGAGAGAGCTTACAAAAGG
>NC_091491.1:11295605-11358105 GCF_947461875.1 Haliaeetus albicilla
AAGCTGAAATGGGTCTTAAAGAAGTGCTATTCCTGCAGCATGATAAAAATGAATCCTATGAACAAGAATAAAACTCAACATACGCAACAACATCAACACCAAACTCATTGTAAAAGCTGGCAGGACCTGCTGTTCCTGGGAGATGAGAAACCCTCCTGGCTCGGGACTAAGTTCAGTGGTTGTCCACAGCCCTTCAGAATTGTCCCACCACGGAAGGGGGTGTTCATACTGAACAGAATTGGCCTGAATTGCTGGGTAATAAGAGCTCCAAAGCATTAACGAGCTAGCCATGGAAGTAAGAGTGGAAAGGTGTGGATGTTCAGGGATTTATAAATTCACATGATTTAAGGCAATGAGGGTATGATCTGCGGTGACCTCCTGTATAGCACAGGCCATATGATCTCCACTAATTAATTGTACTGTCTTGAGTACAATAACTCTTACTGAACAAGGGCACAAAATTTAGGCAAGGTTTTAATTTTTCATTAATTTTTTTTCAGTTAGGGAAAATCTGCTCTGTTTTTAAGTGAATAATAAGAAATTATTCCCCATTTTAAAAATATGCACCAGTCTAAATTTATCTGGTTTTTACCCATTGCATCTTGTTATTCACTTGCTTTTTAGATTGAAGATAAAGCCTACAGAGGTTTTTGTAGAGAGAGCATGTTTGAAATCTCAGAGCCTTCCTATTACTAAATTTTCAAAAGAGATGAGAATCGAACTTCCAATCGTTTGGTGTCTACAGTCTATAAAACAGAGAGAGCCTCTACCTCTCTAAAAAGTCCCTTGTGAAATTCCAGGGCTCTGTATTCATAGAGAGCATCTCTGGAGAAAGCAATGAATTTCCTAATCTGTCTCAAAACTGTACAGCACAGGCTGAGCAGTTTCAAATTCCTTTATGGACACTGTACAAGTTGCAAGTGGTTTGCTGGGATCATGCAGACAGAAATCCAGTGTGGATTTTTGCCTGTGGGATAGTGGTGACCACAAGGATCGGAGACATGAAGCTTCCGCTCCTTCTAGGACTCCCATGGCGCTCTGTATTCCCAGACTGACTTGTTTTGCAAGTTGCATCCTCTTCTATTTCACTACGTCCCTTCTTTCTTGACAGAAGACTTAATGAGAAGTCTTATGTTTTACATTCAGGATGTCTCCTGGCCCTTACATGTGGTTCCCCTTTGGAAGAGATAATTTCTAACAGTGTGAAGTCTCAGTACCGATGCAGCTGGAAAAGGAACATATGGGCAGTCTTAGCGACACTCAGCGCTGTGTTAGCTACAGCCCTGCTTAAACACAGTTGTTGCTGGCAAAACTCTTGCATTTTCCAAGACTCGCCTGGACAAGGATAATTTTTCTGAACACTGCGCTAAAAGCCAGCTATTCAGGGCAATACCTTGCATTGGCCATGCCAGGTAATTTGCCACTGCTGATAACAGTCATGGAGTCTGTGATATCATTTATGATACAGGAGTTTTTATCGCCTTACTCTGGTGGTAGGTTAACGCAGCAGCAAAAAAAACCCAAACATTTTTCTTATATCCCTGCCAGGAGTGCATTCATGGTAAACTGAGGGCCTGTTTTTTCCACATTGAATATTTATACATGAGAAGGGCTCCTAAAACAGAGGTTTGGGTCTTATCTGAAACTCCCATCTTTCTGCTGTAACTGTAACCGTATAGTTGAGCGCTGTGAGTCCCAGTTTTTGTACACTACGGTGCTGCAGAAGGCAATATCAGAGTAATAGCTTTTTCTCAAAACAGAGGAGGCACACCTGGGTTTGGGGCTGATTACCAGAGGTCCTCGGGAAGAGAGACCTGGAGGAGCCCAGACTAGAGAGTCAATTAGAAGTAACCCATACCTGTGGGGGCCATTTGGACATGCCAAGGTACCACTTCTGCCGCTGCTTGTTAGTGAAGGGGGAAGCCCCAGTGGGGGATGGTCCATTGGATAGCATCCCCCCAACTATGAATATTCTTTCTTTTTCCCAGCCACTCCATGAATAACAAATGGTTGAGTCCAGCTGATAAATCGGGGATATACAATTACACTTACCTCTAAATAGAGAAATGCAGCTCCTGTTTTAAGTTCAATTATTATAATTGCAGCATTCTGAAAAAAAAAAATGCATTCATTTCCTAATAAGAGATTACAGATTCCAAATTATAGCATCACGTATGTCAAAACAGGAGATTTGAGGCAGGCAGGCCAAAGTGTGCCATTGTCTTTACAATTTATATTTACTTGCTGTAGATTTAGAATATTCCTTCTCTTCCCTGAGGTCTAGCACAGACAATTTATAAATTGTACAAAAATGATAAAGGCAGCAATAAATAATAATAATAATATATAACAACTGTGCAAGTGATGAATTATAAAACAGAGAGTGGAAAAGGGATGGAAACCACAGCATAGAAGCCAGTTTACAGGGCTGAGTATACAGTCTGAGTTATTTTTCTGGCATTATGACAATGAGGAACATTTATGGGAGTTTGCAAACAGCTTACAACACAAATCATTTGGTTTCAGGTTATATTTGTAGGACTTAGTTAAGAGTTTTTTAGTATCCATTAAAATCCAATGTTCAGAGGTTTATAGCTCAGCTGTTAAGGTCTTATCCCTAAGGATCAATTGTTTTGGGTTGTTTGGGGAATTATTATTATTATTATTTATACAATTCAGTTTAAAGTGCTCAGCCTAATGTAAAGATACAGAGCTCAAAAGCTAAAGAGTTCCTGTTGTTTGGGAGAGAAGAGATGGCTTTTTATTCTTTATTTTTTGTTTCAGATAGTATTTCCACAGCTATTTTATCTTACAAATCAATTGAATCTCTCTTCATGTGTGTTTCAGTAGCCATTTTGTGCTAAGAGTTGCTGCAGCCTGTAAAAGAGAGCAACCCGTGTGCAATGTTACCGATATTGTATTGCTGCTTCTTTGTGGGCGTTTCTGTAACTTAAAATAAAAATAATTTTCAGTTGAAATGATATAATTAGCTATAGGTCATGCCTTTAGTTGGTGGAAGATGAGATCTATATTGAAAATAGGCATGATGTGTCTAAGGCCTGATCCAAGTCTTAATGCTTTTTTCTTCTTCTTCTTTATTTATTCTATTTGCTAAAACGAAAATTCTCTAAGAAATATGCCCTATTATCCTGCACACTTTATAAACACATATAGTGAAAGGTAACCAAATCCTAAGGAGCATACCATTTAATAGCCCACATAGATGAAAAGTAGAGGGTTGACAGAAGAAGAGACTAAGTGACTTGCCTGAGGTGATACTGATAGCCAGTGACAGAGGTGGATCTTCTGAGTCCTAGCCCAAAGCTATCTTTCCTCCACCATGTTGCTTTTCAACCTACAATGAAGTATGTTTGGTGAGAAGTGAGTCAGATCCAAAGAGTATTAGTGGATCACTACAAGTTAGGTAGATATGGAGAGTTAAGAACCTGACACACAGGGAAAAGGTCAAATAAGAGATCTGATAGTTGCGTTTCATAAGCATAGGAGCATTTGAGCCAAATGGACTGTGTACCTTGAGAAAGAATATTTTAAATTCTTAAAATGCACCTATCTGTGGAATTAATACAGTGGCTGCTCTTATTTAAATCCTTTTCCATTGTATCAGGCTTCCTTTGTGGCAGTATTTCCTAGCTGTTTCTTGTTTAATTCTAAATATTCATGACGTTAATTCTATTTAAGTCCTATGCTGTTATCTGAGACAAAATGACAACGTTTTTATGACAAACTACTGTATCCATTGCATACGGTGGAGTCCCCAAGGAACCTGTTTGCTGTGGCTGACTGTCAATCTCTGATTGAAAACCTGATTGACACCAATAAAAGCTTGGTAGTTCTCATTTCCCCATTTAAAATGATCCAAACAGCTCAATAGCCATCCAAGATCTACAGAGTGGTTTTAGCCTGTACGTAATTCACCCTCTCAATTATTGTGCTTTTATAACTTCTGATTTTGGAACATCAGAACTTTTCCATCAGGTCAATAGAACATTCAGTTACTCTCTTTTTGCCCTTTCCTCTTGTGTTGCAATCACACAGGACCCAAGGTTCCTTTTGGGCCCTGGAGAAGCATCTTTTCATCCTCTTTGATTCCTGCCACTACCCTTTTTGTGGATTATTCTTTTTACTTTTTACTTGACTGTATGAACCATAAGCTCTGGATCTTCCAAGATCTGTAATACTCAGTTACATGCAGAAGGAAACAAGTTGTTGCCTCCAACCTATTGATTCTGTTTTTAAAGTTAACTCAACCCTCACTTAGTTTTTTGTCTTGTAATTTCTATTTCTGGCAGTGATGAAGAAAGGAAGAAACTCTCAGACCCCAAACTGTGAATGCAAAGCTGACAGTAAAAAAACATTTAAGAGGAGCTCTCTGTGCGATACTGAGGTCAAAATTTGGCCATCTGGCAGTTAGGAATAGACATGTGTGAAGGCACGCCAGGCACCTGCTGAAGGCAGATCTGCAATAGCAAAGTCTTCAAAGGTTTGCTTGCTGCTTCTCAGCCATTGCATGGTTTTCATTTGTAGCTTCTCTTATCGAGCACAATTTCTAAATGAGGATGGTTGCTTCACTTTAAGGACGTACAAATGACTTGCCCTCACCTGTCAAGCATGATCCTTGTATTTTACCAGGCCCATTATGAACGCAATCTTTCTGTCGAAAATTTGCATACCTCCTTTCTTGAAAAGTAATGACAGCAATTTCTTTCCCTCCGCTCACTTTCTGAGTGTCTCATTTAACAGCACCTGTGAAACCGACAGGCACAGAGATGAGAAGTGAAAGAGAGCAGTTGATTAAATCATCATCAAGTCGGGCCTCAGAAAGTCAATTCTGCTTCCCGTCTGCAATGATATCCTTTTATCTTAAAGTAATGAGCTATGGCACTTTTGCATCGGGTAATGCGATAAGTTCTATTAGCATGTTCCATTTGCTTCACAAGCAAGGGCAAGTCATTTCAGCAAGCTCATATCACTGCAATCAAAGCAATTGGCTTCACAGGCAGAGAAGAAAGAGGAAAGGCTCAGGGTGATTTTTATGGATCACAACACAGTGGAAAAAATAGATTCTTGTATTATTTTAACCCGTAACATGCTTTGCTTCTTGTCCATCAGGATATTTTGATTTCATTAGCCTGTAAGTACCTAGAAGACTCAAATTCCAAACTGAGCTCTTGTGCTAAGACCAGGAGTTCTGAAAAATAGGAATCTTTTCTTATACAGATGCACTGGCTAATGCAGTATTAGGCACTGACTTCATTAAACACTGATTAGTTTAAGTCTTTGCTATTGACTTAGTCCCCCGGTATAAATGAACATTTTTTTTATTATTTACTGTTATTTATTTTTTGAACCCTGCCAAAGTACTCGTCAGTTGAGAGGATGCTAAAAATACCATTACATACTGCAAATTGTCTACAGTCAGAAAGGCAGGTAAGGAGGCAGTAAATGTACATTCAGAGTCCCAGAGGCAAAGGCATTTTTAGTCATTTTTTTCATGTAGAGTATTGAGGAACTGAGGCAGGGAGTTCATCCTTCTATTGCAAAAGAGAATTGACTTCCTAAAATTAAGATTCAGCTGTATATGTGGCCAACAGCTGCTTGGTGCCCAGTTAGTCTAGTGGAATTTGGATGCCTGACTTGGCGGCAGGCACTTTCTGAAGATGCTGAGCTGAGTAACTCGTGGCATCGTTAGCTTTCTAATGGTACATCTGGAAAGCCCATTTAATCTTCCGCTGACATTGGTGGGAGCATCGTCCTGTTCTTTGGGGATGGCTGCATTGGGCCTTAAGCACTTGTGGGATCATTGAGCAATGACACCATAAGGAAGCCGTCGGGAGTGATAACTGGGGGAAGGAAGTTGCACTTTCCCAAGAACTGCAATAACTTACCAATCTCAGCTCGCTTTCCAGGGAGCAAAGGAAAATGTGTTTCTTACAGGGCTGGTTTCTCTTCATCCTTCTCTAGGGCTGTGCCTGGAGGTCCCTGAGGATGTCGGTGGCCTGTTTTCCCTTGGGGGAAACTGAGCCCAGGACAGAGGGCTGCACCTCTGTCCCTGGCAGACCTCAGGCAGGCTTTGCGCTCCTGCGGGCCCTGCTGCCTCCCCAGCCGTGCACAGGAAGCCTCCCAGTCTCTCCAGTTCACGTGTAGCTACTAGCCTTCCCCTTCAAGTGATATCCCTGGCAGTACAGGGGTCGACACAACAGAATCAAACCTCAAAATAGGATTAATGTTTAGCTGTCTTTCTGGAGTGAAATCCCCCTTTGCTTTACAGATAAGCTCCCTGTGGTCTACCAGGAGTATGTATACCACTCACCAGTTGCCAAGGATATATACATGTCCTATATAAATATAAGGTGGATCATCTTTATCATGGATAGTGATGTAATCTGGGGTTTTCATTTTAATACTCAAAATGGAATTCTTTCTATCAAACTTTTGCTTTGTTGATGGTAGAGCTAGAAGGAGCCGCTAATTGTGTCATTTTGCTACATAAAACAACCATCAAAGTCCTGGGAGTGAGGAATTAAAAAGAGTTATAGCTGAAAGTGGTTCTAAGTTCTGAATATTTTTCCTGTAAGGGGCCAAGATAACTTTAAATGTCCAAGACTGATACATTTCATCTGAAGTGAAGCAGTTTGGGTAAAATGGAATTCAGATTAAAGGTCAACATTGCAATCTTTTGTCCAGACTAAGGTAATTTGTGTAAAATGGGACTTTTCTGTGAATAATCCGTAATTTTAGCTTTTGAGAAAGCAGACCATAAACTTCTCAGACCATCTCTGTTTCAGTCATTCCTTACAGTGAATCACTGTGGATAATGGTGAAGAATTGCTAAGCAGACTGTGATGTTAACCAATTTGCAAGATGCTATATATAAGATTCCTTGGCAAGGAGCTCCATGCTGAATGTTACTTGTAGGCAAAGTCAGAGATAGGAAAGAAAAGAGTGAAATTCTTGCTCTTAGTTTCTTTGTGACTCTGCCTGTCTCCATTTCATCAATTAGAAAATTGCCCATTTATTCCCTGTCTGTGTCTCCTTTCATCTAGGAGGTGTTTTTTTCTCCTTTTTTCTTGGAAGCAAAGGTCTAATTGTATAGCTAAAATATCATCTTTGCCCTTTCCAGGGCTGTCAGTTTGTCATTGGTGGATAGACGGACAAGAATATTGTAAATGTCAGTGTGAACATGGCTGAGGTCTGGGTTTTCCCTCATTTTCTTCAGATTTCTTTTCAGCAGACAGATGAGTAGAATCACTTTGTTCAGCGCTGGCGTTTCAGCAGCACTGACTCCTTTGGTGGCAATGATAAATGGATCCAAGATATGAAATAGCTGTTCCAGCAAAGTCCATTGAGCAGAATAGAGAACAATGCCCTCCTCAATGTCATTGTACATGATATATTCAATGATTGCCACTTTTTGCACAAGAATGTGTTCAATCAGCAAGGTACATAGAAATCCATAGTGTTGCTTCAGCCTGAATGAGCTTGGTGAGGTGGCACAGACCTTTACTCAGCTTGATTTGGACCAGACTCTCTCAAGCTATTAAAATGGGTTCAAATTACAGCTGTAATCACATAGGGCGTCTGATTTTTGAAATGTGGCATTGGGATCAGTCTCATTCTGCGGGTGCTGTGGGAGATGTGCTGTGCATTTTAACTTGTGCTCTCTCCAGCTGGGGCAGGGGATTTGGGAGGTACAACTAATCTTCAGCCCAATTCTCAGTTTTCCTTTTCTTCTACAAAACACAGCAGCAATTAAACCTCAAATGGGAATTGAAAAGTTCTTTTTCCACTTCCCACTGCAGTTGTATGTGAGCATACTCCATATCGCAGGCAATGCATCTTATGCTTTCACAACCCAGACTGATAGCGGTAATTTAGAAAGTTTAAGCTCAGGCAGAAAGAAGAGCTTTCTTTTTTATTGGTACAAAGACCTTAGGAGTTTGTATGTTCTCTCCTCACCTGGGGTTGATTTTAGGAATAACTATTTGAATTTTGACTGCAGCACACATATGAATATGCAAGTTTGTGGGTTGTTGATTCTGATTAGCACTTCTTGAACATGAAGTTGCAGAAATACTGCACAAGGAAGCTTGAACACTTTGCACGTGTGTGTCAAGTGATGTGGTGGCTGGTAACCTGCACGCTTTAGTTATTAAAGGTGTTTGAACAATTTAAGTGATAACTATGGCCGCTTTGAGCAAGTCATTGTCAGTCTGGTCTCATTATTGCCCCTGATTGTATGTTAATGTTTCCGTATGTCCTCTAAGAATTTTATCTGTGGAGCTAGTTTTGAGCGAGCTTTTTATGTCCCTTGCTTTGGATTTGGTTTGTAGTGCTGTAGGTCCTTTGGGAAAACTGTTAAGAGTCCTTTCTGCCCCATAGAAGACTTTCAAAAGCATAAAATAGCCTTTTCGAAGATTCCTTCCTCTGAGGGGCCCATCAGGCTGTGGTTTGAAAAGATCTCACAGCATTTTGTGCCATGCTTATTTGAAAACTTGGCCGTATGTGGGAGCTGTGGGTGCTCAGCAGTTTTGCTAATCTGGCTTTCATTTCAGTGCCTAAATGAGAGCTAAGGGCTGGTTGGTTGGGTGGGTTTTGATAATGTAGGCCAGCTTTTGGAAATTTGGCTTGGGATCTTCTCAAGCCTGGCCCCAGGTGACTTTAATCTGTCACGACTTGTGTTCAATGTGGAGATAGTAAGTGCCTTGAGCCTGAGAATCAGAGAAAGAAGCCTCTGTTTGTTCAGGTGTAAAATGTGTCTGCAGCTTCCTTGTCCTGATTTGTCACATTATCACTCGCAGCTTCCAGTGAAGCTGGTGGCAGTTATCCAAAAATCAGGTCATGCTATGTCTGAATGATATTTTGGATTCCCAGTTACTTGCAGAATATTCCGATGCAGTGTGTGCACAGAGCCATGGTTTCCTGAAACAAGACATGGGAGAACACTGAAGAATTATCTGTTTGTCATAGGCACAAAATACTGAAACTCAGCCCAAAGCAGAAGGCCAGTACAAAGCATTTGCATCACTTTGATTCCAAAACAGTCTGGTGGTCTGAGAACCACAAAGCACTTAAATCATTTTACTTTTTTTCTGTGGCCCTGGGAGGTAGAGAAATGCTGGAGGAACTGAGGAGCGGAGCAAGCAGTGCAGACTCAAGTCTTCAAATTGACCAGTTATTCTGAATAATCAACTTCACGGTTGTCAGCTTTGGTTTCCAAAGCCTGTTCTCCAGAAGTGGTTAGCAGCAAGCCTGCAGAAGATGGAAACACCTTGTGCTTTAGCACCTCTGGGAAGAAAATGCATCCAGAAATGTAAATGAGCACATCAGAGCAAGGGCCACTGGGGAATGTGTGTGCAAGTGTAATGCCCGGAGTGACTAAATAGCAAACTAGTCTCAGGAATAGGAAGAACATACAGTTGTTCCGATTCAGTTTCCACCCTGAGTAGCAAACCTCTTCTTTCTTCTGCAAGTTTTTTTGGAGTTCCCCCTGCACATAAATTGTCTGATTCTTTCCATGAACCAGAGGAAATGCACGTATTTAATCCTCAGGGAAAATTCAGCTTAACGTGGATGTGCAAAACATGCACGTGTAATGTGTATGCCTGCACACAAACACACACGTATACATACTGCATGTAAATATAACCCCAATGCAGTGCTTAAAGCCCTTTCCTTCTGTCCCTCCTTTTTTCTTTCATACAGCTTGTCCATAAAATTCTGCTATTGGAACAGGACAGCACTGCTGGACGGTGGGTCTCCTTCCCTCGCACCCCACCAACAAAACCTCTTTATGAGTGAAATAGATGCCTTGTGTGTGCAGGACTCCTGGCATTTTACAAAGTGTATCTGGAGCCAGGCTAGGCAAACATTAGGAGCTGTTTGTTGAGTGCATTTATTGCCTTTGCATAATTTATGAGCTGGAGGGGTTTGACCATCATTCGTCTCTGCCAGAGGCTGGCACTAAGGGCTCTGGAGGATGGAGCTGTAAATTGGATGGTGCGCTCCTGCTGAGCTCACAGCAAAGTCCTCGGGTCAGTATGGGAATTTAATACCAGGAATGGAACTGTTTTCTCAGAGTGCCATGTGGGCCTCCATGCAGCAGAGGCTTTTTTGGCAGCCACAGTGACTGGCCAAATCACGAAGCTGTCAGTCACTGGGCATGTTGTGAAGGGAGCCTGAGCATTTTTAATCGGCTTGGCATCCGTGCTGCTTCCATAATGGACACCAGTAGGTCTCAGTCCTTCGCCATATGCTTAACTCTGGAGACAAGGTGCTTCTGGGTATAGCAGTAATTATTTGATGTGGAATTAAGCGGACCTTGAAATTAGAACTGGACTGTCGGAAAGCAGGAGGCTTAACACTTTGATGGAAATAACTTCCCACCGACGTCGCTCTGTGCACTTTCTCTGCAGATTCACTCGGATGCGGGTAACTGTTCTGCTGGCAAATTCAGATGTCACTGCTGGCAAGTACTCTTCTCCCCAAGTACCTCCACACTGCAGAAAACGCAAAACTCTGAGCTCTTTCCAAGTGTATGAGTCGGGAAAAACTTAATCCACAGTGGAGGAGAGATTCCTTAAACCAGACAAAAAATGGTGGGGGAAGAAGAGGCTGCAAAGCGCTGTGACCGCAGCTGGGTCACAGAACACGTGCACGCGGACAGCATGTTAAAACCCTCTGAATCCTGCTGCTAAAAGGGAATCATTCTTGCCTGCTTACATATCCGCTTTTTACCCCCTTTCTTTCTCCTTTTGGATTCAGGTATTACAATCAGGAATTGTACTGGAGTTTGTCTGGAGGGTGGGCAGGGGACACAAACAAATGGAGGAATTGGTTCTGAGCTCCCTGTTTTGAAACATAGGGACCTCAGAACTGCTGGGCCCTCCTGGCTGTAACCAAGCAGTGGAAGAAAGTGCTATAGCCCAAAAGCTGAATTTTTCCAACAACTGTAAAATAGAGATAGCAAATGGGAAATCTTTGTGACATGCTGTGATTTTCATGGATGAAAATCCATGTGTGTGTTTGCTTTTGTGTAAATGTAGGGCCTTGCTTTGCAAACATACTTACCTATGCTTACAGTCATACCCAAATCTCATATGTGTAGTCATGCTGAAGTCAAAATGCATATTTACAGGGTAAAGGTGTGAGTACTTCATATATATATACACCATACTGTTCTAGAAATGTGCAGTTTTCCTTTTGTCAGTTAAGTATGCTCTCTTCATTAACTTGATCGTTGGGTGAGGGTTTCAAAATTCAAGCTAAAACTATGGCATATCTTCATGTTCCCTCTCATTTGTTTGTTACCAGAGTATTTAGATGCAACTAGTGCTATATAAACTATTTCAGTTTCCACTTCCATTTCTATTTGGAATTATCTGAAAGCAGATTGTAATTTCACCTAATCTTCGCTTCATTTAAAATTATTTGAAAAATACCTAGAAATAGTTCTTATCTTTAATTTGTTAGTATGTAGCTCATTGTTGTGGGGAAGGCACCTTTTCACCCCCTGTACTGATGAAGATGAGGAGAAAGCCAGTGAAACAGAAAAGTTATAATTAAAGAACACACAGAAGATGATTTGATTTGTGCAAATCAAATACATACATTTGTGGGTGTAGTTGGCTATGTCTGTTCACATCCCACTGTATAGTTAACCTTTGGAATTCACAAAGTATAACTAATTTCAAAGCAATTTGGTTGTCTTATGAAAATTCTCGAAGACGCATTAAACAGGATACAAATGCATAAAGGGCTTAACTGACTGCTGTAACAACATAACACAATCAGCTAGGCCTTGAGTTCGGAATGCCTGGTTCTCCTGTTTGGTGATGTTATGCTTTCTTAGAAACATCTGCCATTGCATCTGAAGGGGTGTGAGTTCATCCTTGAATGATACAATTCAGTCCTCTGGAATCTAAAATCATAGGTTTTTTTTAAAAACAAAACAAAACAACAACAAAAAAACTCAAACAGAAGGAGGTGTTTTCCTCATTCTTCTGCTGTAGAGGTAGCCAAGTGTGACCACCCCATAGTTACCCAGAATTAGGTGGGATTAATCAGATCTGAGTCTGAAAGAAGCAGCTAGGTGCAAGTGAGTCGCATGGGCCTTACAGTCCTATTTCCAGCACAGCTTTTGTACTAGCAAATCTAAATGTGTTTGGGGTTTCTGATGCTTATCTGTACTGAGGTTTGATTCATCTAGTCCTGCTGTATTTCTACAATAATAAAAGCTATTTAAAAATTGATCAATGGCAGTTGATAAATATCAAGACCCGCTAGTGTTACTGTTCAGCATTTTATAGTATTGTTAAGTATTTACTATGATACCTGGCCTACTCTTGAATTACAGAGAACCTCAATGAATCAATTAATTTGGCATGTTCTTGCATCCACTGTGATCTCTGAATTCTTTAGTTTAGCAGCAGTAAGCAAAGACATAGGGTGAACCCTCCAAGTAGTCCTAGAAAAAGCCTTGCAAATGCTTCTCTTCTGGGATAAGGAAACCTAAGCCATTTTCATACCCTTCTATCTGAGGAGCCTTTGAAGCTGATGTATTGGCAGGCAGTATGAAAAATAATGTCCATCAAAAGAAAACAAAACAGCCCTCTAATACTGTTTTTATTCTTCCCTGATCCAATTTTGGAGTCTAAATGTGCTCATGCACCATCAGCTCCTGTGCATGTGAATTAAACTAACAGAGGGCACTGGAAATGGCTTTTGTTGTTTTCAGAGCAATTTTTTCATAATTCAAACATACAAATGTATCATCTTCAACAACAATGTGGGGGAAAACTCCCTCCTATACAGTAATTGAGCTTTTTCCTTAAGGTACCAGATTTGATGCCATAGGGTTTACAAGAGTTTCAGCCATCTTGTTGATAGAAATATTTCATTTTTTTGCTGTAGCAAGTTTCTCTTACCTGTTCTTTTTTTCTTTTTTGTGTTTCAGTGTGACAGTGACAGTGATCAAGAAGAAAAGGTAAGAAAGGAAATCAGTATGGGAGCAAAATAATTTATTGGATTCACTTACTCCTCTTATTCTGCTATTTATTCAGAGTTTCGTTTTGGATTGATCTAAAGCCTCTCTATACAGAGAAAAGACTTTCTTTCCTTTAATTTAATTTTGGAATAGACCTCCAAGGGAAGAGAATTCTAATGAATATTTTGGAGGCTACACAATTCATCTTCAAGCATATTGATGCCATGGTTTGTGGGGGTGGATTATGAACACCAGTCTCACTACCAACTTCTTCTATGGCTACATTTTTGCTTGGGAAGTTCTAACAGCAACCGAATATGTTTGTAACCCTCACATTTGCACTTTTTAACAGTTATTTAACCACTGTTATCGCCTGTTTTTCTTCTCTGCGGGCAAGGGTCTTCAAACTCAAATTGAAGTGTTACAGTTGATATATACATCTGGTTTTTTAGAAACAACATTTGGAAACTGTACATTAAGTCAAGTGACACAACTTGCTGATAATTATCTCAATAACTTTGGGTTTCTAAGTGGAAAAAGGGAAGAATGTCATGCTGAAAAAGAGTCAGACACTGATCTCTAATGCTGTGTATTGTTTAGAAGACTAATAATAATGAAGAACTAGTATTCACACTAATGCACATTTTTAGGTCTTATGTTGTGAATGGACTAGCATCTACCTTCCTTCATTGGCAAAAATGAAATAATCATTGCAGACAAACTGGTCTAATTTCTTTATTTCCAGGTTGGATTTGGGGATTTTAATTTGTATGTTGAGGCTTAAGGGATGTTTTGATAATGTAATCACTTTCGCCTCCTCTTTCACTGGATAAATTGGGGGATGGATGTTGGGGGAGGGTAAAGTAATGTCAGAAAATATCGTTCATATAATAACATTGAATTGTTTAGAGTTTCATGAGTGGTTCTGTTAACTAGCTCCAAGTCAAGCCCAGAAGAAGAGAGATGACCATGCTGGTGTGCGGCTTACACAACAGGAAAGAACAAATACGTTGCAAAATTTACAAGGAAACAATGAATACGGAAATCACCTTTCATGAATTTAATCAGTTTTCTACAGGATTTGTGTAGCAGGAAGCAAAAGGAAATTTTCAAACCATTCTGTGTATAACCGCCAAAGTTTTGCCCTTCAGCCTTTTCAGTAATTTCTCAAGTAGAGATTTTTTTCCTCATGTTTCTTAATAATTTGCTAACTATGTTAAAGAACCACTGTTTACTTTGTACTGCAGTGATTTCCCTTTCATAAGGGAACTAATCACTGGAGTTAATCAGTGTGACAACAGAAAGGGGAGGTTTTGTTGGGTTTTTGCACAGAATATTAACCTGCACTTTTAGATATGAATTTTTAATGCATTACCATTACATTCCATCCTGTGAAGTGATTATTCATTTTCAGGATGTTCCTTATGCAGTGCAAGATGATAAACTGAATTTCAGCTCCTGTGTTTATGGCACCCAGAACTAGAAGTGTAATTTCCTGCTACTGCTGCATTTACGGAGCTAAACCTCTGCCAGTTTTACAGTATTTTTCTCTTACAGCACGCCTATATAAAAAGGCAGAGAGGCAGCTTTTGGGGATGGTGGTGATGTGCTGGTTTAGGATAGTTTTTGCAACACAATATAAGAGAGGCTCAAGATCGTACCTCACACAGAATATCCCAGTACTTGTGCAGGAAGGATTTAAAATCCAGATGTGTGTTTCATCTCTGTGATCTCTATTTTGTCTTCCCCCCTAATGAAATGAGATTAAGTGCAGATCCAAATATCCCTAATAATTTAGAGCTTTTCAAATCCCAGAACCAGACCCAGCTTTGAGTTTTATAGCTCAGGCCCAATTCTAAAAGACAACAGCTAACCCTGGCATATTTATTCAGCCTGTGCTGGCAGCCTAGGCAAAGATCTAAAGGCCTTGTTCTGCTGTTAATTTGAATTCAGCATATGTAGCCTGTTATAAAATGCGAGACATCATCATTTGAGCAGGTCAAGCATATTCAGATGAAGACAAATGGTGCTTATTTGATTTTCTTAAAATCAGGAAATGAAAAAAGTGCTCTCTGGAGAAATCATGTTCTGCCTGACTTAGATGATAGACCAAGGCATGTACCCCAGATAAGAACAGGCGCTCGTCTTGCGGTTTTTATCTCTGAAGGACGGTCGGGACTGTCAGCTCGCTGACATGTGCATTATCCATGTCATTTTAAACAAAGTGACCTGTAGAAAAGTGCACTCTGCCGTGACATGATAATGGGCTGTTGGATGACAGGTAAAGTACACACTATAAAAGAGGCTGTGCGTTATTCCTTTGTTTAACTGACAAGTAGAAACTTCTTTTCTTCAGACAGGCAGGATCTTTTAGATCTCTTTCAATAGGACCCAGAAGATTTTTGAATTCTTGCTTTAAATAAAATAACATTTTTAGGACCAAAAATTCCTATAAGCAAAATGCACTGGGAGAAGTGAGGGTGCCAAACCTCTGTGCAAGAGGTTGATTGTTTCATTAATAGTGCTCAGCATCCTCAGTTTTCATTAATAACCATAGGAGCTGAGGATACTCAGCAGGATTAGAAGTTTTAAGATCCTTGACCCAAATGTCTTATATCATGATGAGGGTATTAGCCTCCAACTGTGGAGCTGTTCTAGTAGCAAATTGTCAAATTGGTCTTGGTCGGTCTAGCTCAATGTATTCTGAGGATTGTGGACTTATTCTCCCCTCACCACAAACATCTTTGCCTGAAATGTTTCTGGGAAGAGGAGATCTTCTTCTCTTCAGGACTATCTTGCAGATTTTGGTATCCTGAAGTACACAGAATACATGGCATATTGCTGCACGTTTATGTATATATGTCCTTGCTGTTCGGAAAATGGAAAGGAAACAATTTTGCTTCACTTAGGATTTTTGAGGGCAAAGCCACGCTGATCCTTCAGTGTGCCTGGGAAGGAAGAGATCCACAAGAGGTAGAAGTAATGCAAGACAGGTACATATTTCTACTAGAATAAATAAGACCTGGAATCCAGAAAGATAGACCAGTGCCTTTGAATAAAAAATGGCAGATCAGTATGATGAAAGGTGTGTGACAGATCGAGGTGGCTGAAAGATGAGTTGGTTCAGGCATGACTAGGTGGGCCACAGTGAAGTAGAAGAAAGCAGGAAGGAGCAGGACCTGGGAAGCTGTGGAGCAGATGAGTAGTGAGAGGTGAATAAGAAAAGTAATGTCTCCTAGGCTGTTAGTATTATTTTTTCCCCGCTTGAATATGTATCCATCTAGCTGCGTAAATCATTGTTGATATCTGATCTCTATTAGGTGATGGCTGTGCCTCCAATCCATCTTCCCTAGCCTTTAATTGGGAGCCGACAGAGTCACTTTCTGTCTATGTCTGCCCTCAAATGAGACATTTCTCCAGAGGTTTCTCTGGAAGAAGAAACAAGGATATTTAATTGAAAAATGATGCAGCCCCTGCTTAGCAGTACTGTAGCTAAGGCTGTGTCAGCATCTCAATTTTAAATGACATGTTTTGGGTGGATAATTTATCTATTTATATAGATTCATGCTCCTTCATTCCAATTTGGCACACAGTACTGGATGGAGCATTCAAAGTAGGCATTTCGCTCTTCTGTTGCTAAAAAACCTGAAGAGGTAGCAAGTATGTCTGTGGAGGGAGAGTATATTTGGAGGACTTGCATCAGAATGTGAAGCGCTAATTCTTAGAGAGATGTCATTTTCCATCCTGGGATCCTTTCAGCAAATGCCACTGGGATTTCTCACTGAATCAGAAAAAAGTATGGATCCCAGGGGAACTCCGATTTTCTCCATTAAAAAGTCTGTCAGTCTAACTCTTTGAGCAGGTCTCCAGAGCTGATAATCTAAAATTAGGGCAAGCTATTGCACAGCTGACAAATTTAAGTGCAACTGTATTATCTTCTGATCTCTA
Source organism: Haliaeetus albicilla (assembly GCF_947461875.1). Lineage (NCBI taxonomy): Eukaryota > Metazoa > Chordata > Aves > Accipitriformes > Accipitridae > Haliaeetus > Haliaeetus albicilla. The sequence goes on from NC_091491.1 coordinate 11,312,557, forward strand.
GATACAGTCTTTAAAATTATACCCATGGTAATTAATACAATATTAAAAACGTACGTGCAAACACATGGTTTGTCTTCTGGCAATAAAAGGAAGTCCTGTTTTGAAAAGACATACAAACAGCTTTGGTAAGGAAGTGTAGTGCTAAAGATGAGGTAAGGAGTAAGGTCCTTTTTTATTCGCCATCTCTACCATGTCTTCTCACCACTCTGTTTCATTAGACTGATCTTTAAATTAAGGCTCAATCTGAGCACTTCAGTGATTTTTCACTTCTTAGGAAAATATTTCATTGATCAAGGGGGGCTGCTTTGCCATGTACACAGAGTTGTTACTTATGCCTGATTCAAGAGGAGAAGAGGCCTGCTTCTTGCTTGAATTTTATCCAACTTTGATAGGATGTACAACTTAAAAGAATTACTGCAATTGATGACTTAATTCTGTGTGTATCTTAGTAGTACCCAATCAGTTGTCTCTTGATGAGGCTCTTGAATCCCATTAAAATGTGTTCTTCTGGGGCCCAGCAGTGTCTGGCTAGTTACAGCTGCAGCTCAAGAACTGCCAAGAGTTCCTACTGAAACGGGCTTTGCTTTGGGTGGACTTTGTGTAGGATGCAAAGGGAGGAAAGAGGTCAGTCAAACCGGTGGCTAAATTGCAAGGTGTTGGCATATGGTCAGAGGGGAAGAATAACAAAACTTAGCCCAGCTTGGGAAGGGGTTGGGATGGGTGGGTGTTGTGCTTACTTAAGAAGCATATGCTGGTGGGGGCGTGTTGCTTGTGAGACTTCATTATTTTTCTCTTTGAAGAGAAAAATACTGTGCCATTGAAAGCACCATGAAGCTGAAGGCATCAGAATGTTTTTAATGATAATGCTAATACATTTGATTGCATATAAAACAGCTATGAACCAAAGATTATGGCATGGAAAATATCATAAATCACTCTGGTATGCTCAGATAAAAGGAATTGTTATTTGTGCATATCTATACACACACAGAAGCATTCACACCTGCACCCTGTGTATGTTTCTGAAGTGCTTTTGGACAATTATTTTGTGTATAGCTGTTGGAGAGCAATTTTAGAGTAGTACTTTGGCAGATGTGTGTTGCCGGGTTTAGTATGTAGACTGTATTTCACTGTTTGGTAGTTAAACATCCACACATACAAGTGTTAATGTATTTGTGTGCGTGTGTGCATTTGTGTATAGTTTGCTTTCCAATGTGCTTCTGGCTTTGTTAAAAATCCCACAGTTTTTAGCCCAGCTTTACAAACTCAACTGGCTTAGGTAATTATAAATGCTCTGATATCTTTAAGGTAAGAGGAACTTGGGATGGGCCTACTTAAAACCATGCCTTTCAGTACCAAAAGGTGCAAAGTTCGTTGGTCATGAACTTCAGAAGCTATTTCCTCCCTGCCCTCCAGATCTGAAGAGTCCTGCTCAGTTGTGTCTCTGCTGAATAAACGGAGCATTGTTTTCAGCTGTGCTGGCCCGTGTGTCAGTGCTTCTCTGTTGTTCCCTTTCCTCCGAAACGCGTGCAGGGAACAGCAAATTGTCCTTTCTTTGGAAACAGAAAGAACCCAAAGCAACCCCACCATGAACTGTGCTAGAAAACATAAGACCAAGGTAAATAGCTGCTTCACACAGGGCTACATTCTGTATATTCTGTTGCTGGAAGTAAAAGCTCTATCATAAATGGATTAAATGGTGATGAAATTGCTTTATGCCATTTTATATGTTACAGAGGAGTACATTTATATAAGGGTGCAATTCACTCTTATGTGGGCAGTTGCAGCAGTTTAGGATTTTTCAGTAGGATGCTTGGAAACAAAACTGTATTGGGGATATTTTTTCCATCACTCCTGGGAGGCATGAGGGAAGGAAGAGTTTGGGTAGGACTTGAAAGAAAAATGTCCACCTGGATGGCGCCAGGGCTGTAGCAGGTAGATAGCTGGGAGCCAGCTAAATTTTTATATGGCCACCACCATGGCCATACAGTAATACAGTAATATCTGTACTCTTCTGACTGTTTAAAAACTCAACCACGGTTTCAGTTTGGTGTTTATGCACTGCTGGAGTATAAATAATAAATTATGATTTTCCTGGTCTGAAAAATTTTGGTCATAGAGGGAAGTCTCAGCATTTATTGAGCTATTGAAAGAGGGGCATATCATTAGGGTTCATTTTCTCATTCTGTTCTCTACACTCTTCAACTTTAGGTGTAGGTGTATGAAGACTGGGGTGATTTCTAGAGGAAAACTTTGAAATATAAAATGTGTCGTCTCCAGTCTTGTAAGAGAGCCTGAGAAATTAGTGTGTAGCCTTACGTTGTATGAGATGTTCCCTGGCGCTCCCAGCCAGGGAGTGGAAGGGGCACAGCAAGGGGAAACCACTGGAAAGGGAGCTTCCATGGGGTTGCAAGGTCCTGAGGTTCAGGAAGAGGGGATTGACTGCAATACAGGGGTGGACTTTTACATGGGAGCCTTCTGTCCCCAGACTGGACCTCAGTGGGGTTTTGTGTGGCAGGTTACAGCTGGTTGAAAAAGGCTGAGTAGCTGTCAGGCCCATTCAGCCCTCTTGCCCCAAGCAGCTGCACACTGTGCTCCTGGAAGGGTGAAAGGATTATTTACGAGAGTAAGAGGGAGCTGAATTCTTGAAAAAACTCCTTGGATGGTGGGTACCAACATGTTTAGCAAACAAGGCTCCGTGGGGAAACGGTGGCTGAGAACCCAATTTTAAGCAATTACTTCAGGTCATGGGATACTGATATCTTGCTGCTTGGCATATATTTATTTTGGCTAAGGATAGGATTAGAGAAATAGTTTCTCAGTATTATTCCTAAAACCATTTCTGCAAAGCCAGGATGTTTCCCATCAGTGCGATTTATACTGCATATTTGTACAGGTGTTGTCTTTTTAACTCTGGAAAATGCAGCACCTTAAACTTGCCCCGTGGGTGAGAGATCACCCAGACTTTATATGCTAGCAACGCTCAGGCAATCATGAAGTATTTCTTACTGTTTAAGGCCCATTAGGAGGAAAGATAAGGATCCTTTTTATTCATTTGATGTGCCACATAGAGGGTCCCTACAGCTAGAGTGGTAATAAAATTGGAGCCAAGCATGTTCGTTGTAAAAGATTATGCGTTTGCCACTAAGGGGAGCGAACATGTTGTTTACAGGCGTGGGTACGTGCTCTCCGGGCTGGCTGTGCCATGGCGCTTTCAGCCCGTGATTTGTCCTGTCCTTTATCATCTTTGTCACTCAGCAGCATGTTGTCATAGGTAACGTATCAGTCCTCGCTCCCCCTACCCTCTCCCCCTTCCCCCGCCCAGCTCCCCTTTCCTTTTTTTTGTACCCATTTCGTGTAGAAAATTTGTATTTACTTTGGGAGTGTAATTTGTTCCTCATGGATAATGTGACCCTTAGCGGAGCTGGATCATGGGTTAGTTGAAGTGATATTTTCCGCTAATGGTAGTCGTACATCATTGCTGTCAGCTCGGGTTAGGAGGCAAGCACATTACAGCTCCATTTTACCTCTGCAGGCATCTGGGATTATTTGCCATAACTGAGTATGACATGACCACACTACAGAGTGCATTAAAATTTTACTAGCTTCTCAGGCAAGTTCCTTGGCTCCAGCCTGCCTTCAGGCAGGCGTAATGATGGATACCTCTAAGGTCCTGACTTCCTGCACCAAGGATACTCAATGTCAATGGCCCAAACAGGTTTTGCTCTCCCCAGGGCTTTAGACCATCTTCTGGCAGTTGAGTAAACAATCAAGAATTGAAACACAGGGAGGCTGGGACAGATGCCCCCAAAAGCTCCTCCTAGGGTATGCGGTGCTTTGAGAGTTTGGACACAGTCACATCACTATCTTAAAATACTGCTCAATCATCAGGTTTTAAAAAGTATTATTTGCGAGCTGTCTTACGTGGATAAAAATAAAATCATTGTATGAAAATTAAAATTAATAGCAAAAATATCCAGGATTGTGGAATGATATGTGAGTATTAAATGTGTGTGTGTGTAACAGGCACGTACCATGATGCATAACGAGTACGTAATATGCAAATACACCAAACATTGATGTTATATTTATACGTTCATGTTGTGCTCTATTTAATGCTTTATGCATATATGCGGTATGCAGATTCATACATACAATTGTAGCAGTACATACATATATTCATTATTTTAAATTTTTATTATCTTTGTATAAGTAATTACTGTTCTTGTATAGGATCTTAGAATATCAGCTATAGCACATATACATATATATTATTTTGCAGCATGTGTTTTTATGTATGCACATACATACTATGGAAATAATATACATTATTTTCATTGAACATGCCTGTTTATATAGATGTACATTATTTGCAACATGTCTGCTTGTATATATTGACATTCAAAATTAGAGGTATAGCTATACAGAGAAATGTGTATTAAGGAAACTTAGGGGAGAGGTTAAATTGAATATAGTACTGGTTTTAAATGCCTCTTGAAAAACCATAATATATACCCCAAGATAATTTTATTGTAGCGTCCTAGTGGTTTTATAAATATCTACAATACATGTATGCACTGCCCACAAGCTCTCCTCCCCACAGCAGAACTAATACCTATAATACTTTCAGGCAAAAGGTATGTAATTATATAGAGGATTTCTGTAAGGTAAGTGGGTGTTGTGTGTATTTGAAATCCTAGAAGTTGTTCTTTTCTGTCCTCATTCTTATTTTGTGTGAATTAGCAGATGGAGGAAGAATGGCAAAAACTTGGTTTTGTTTGTTTAGCTTTTTTTTGTTCAGTCTTTTGAAGTGTTTAATTGCATTTATATTCACAGTGAGGTGAGAAAAGTGATAGGGCTTATCAACTTACATGCTTTTCAGTAGAAGATTGTCTGGGTTGAAAGTATCCCTGAATGCCCATCTTTCCATGTTAAATCATGCCATCCGAGGTGCACTCTGCTTTTTCTTGTTGTTTCACCTAGAGTTTGGGGATGTGATACTGACTTAGACAACTTGATATTTTGTTTTCGTATAATGCATTCCTGGCAATAAATCTTCCTATCTTTATTGCAAAACTTAGAGCCAAACTTTACTAGGCCCAAGAGTTTTATCTGTGTATAGATTGTAAGATTTGATTCTCTGTAGGGGAGGAAAGAGGAAGAAGAGATGAAAGATTAAAGCTGATGATGTGCTCAGTGCTATACAAGAAACAGAAGAGACAGTTTCAGACATCTCTAAGGATAATGCAAATTCCTAAAGCCTTCCCAGCAGCTTAGATCACAATAAGAAAGACATTCCAAATGATAGATAGTTTTGCTTGTTCACATTTTAGTGTTAGATCTTTTTTTTTATATGTAGCAAAACTTTTATCAAAGTAGTTCCATGAAGGTTGTTAGAGTACATGGGAATGCCAGTCAAGATTTCATTTTCAGGGTGCCACTGATGCAGAATGAAGTAAAATCACAGTATGGTTTTCTGATCTTCCATGTAACAAGAGTTGTAGTTTCAACTCAGTGAAGAAATGTGTGTCTGTGTGTGCACACAACGTACATGCACACACATGCTCTCCCTATCTCTGAAATCCAGCCTTTGGAAAAAAAGTTGTCCTGGGTGATGTGGATTTTAAACTTAATTTAGAATGTTTCAACTGAGATGCTTTCTTAAGAAATCTACAAGATACGTCTTCTATTTTGCACAAGTGTCTGTAAACCTTCTACACAAAAATAAGATTAAATATCCTGAAAGGAAATCTATGTACTGAAACATGCTGGCACATTTCTCGTGATCGATACACCAATATATAGCTATTTGTTGGTTAGGTATATGCTTTGTATGTGTATTTGGAAGTAGGTATTCATGAGCATGCACGTATGGTATGTGTGTATGGAGACAGGCAGAAATTCAGTCTGTGGATCTTGGAGTTTGGCCATGTCCAAAGGTATCTAGATTATAAAAAGTGTTTCTTTAAGGACTGTATGTTACTATATGTTATTCAAGTGTAATATTCATATACACTTTATGCTATTGAATAACATCTGGTTTTCATAACAAAACAGATTTTACAGTCATGTATGAGGCATGCTCCCCATTCCTGAATGTCTGTTCTCACATTTCCTTGAAAAGAAAAAAAGTCTTAGGCTTGAGAACTGAGAAGGTGAGACATTTCTTTGGAGGTTTCTGTAGAAAGAGAAGAAAAAAAAATTATATATCGAAGTTATGGTAATTATTTCATGTTTTTAAGAGTCTTGGAGGCCACAACACATGTAACCATCTCAGGTTTCTCACAAACATATCCAAGGACAGGCTGAAAACAAGGAGACAGGAAATTAAATGCATGCACCAATGAATTGAGGATTCCAGCAAGTACTGCTTTGGTTTTCTGCATATTTCTCTCCATCTGGCTCAGCACTAATAAGGGTATTGTGGACTTGGAAGTGGTAAAATACAGCTACTGTGTATCTTGGATTCCAGAAATTCCCCAAACAGGGTAGAAGTGAAGAGAGTAACACATGCTTTGAATTAGGGTTGGGCCTACAGGTACCAGCAGAGTGAGGATCTTTCTGGACTTTCATCTTTCTGTTAATCTAGTGCAGGCTTTGCGTAACCTCTTCCTCCCTCTTCCCTCATGGTACCTATAGGCAAGATAATACCTTCTCTGAAAGTCTCTTTCCCTGCGCCTTGCTATGTCACCCACGAATGAACCCCTGATTTATTTTGTTGGAAGGATAAGCCACCAGGTTATAGTGCAAGACCTCAGGTTTTCTACTTCACATAGAGATGTTTTGAGAATCAAGGAGTTGTAGTTTTAAGAAAAGCAGATGTGCAAACAATGAGTATGTTTTAAATGCTTAACAGTAATGGAGTACCTTACCTTAGCTGGTGTATCAGTAGGTAACTCCAGGTACATGTGATAAGCACCTCTGACGGACACCGCACATGAAAATAGGAAAAGGTCAAAAACATGTTTAACTTTTAACTGGCCGGGTTCTCTCAGGCTCTCAATATATGCACACCATGAGCTGACTACTGGTCTCCACACTGAGAGCTACTGGCGGGAGCTGAAAAATGTGGAAGAAATCGCTTAAGGTGAAGCTGACGTGCTTTGCTTTGAAAATGAGAGTCAAATTGTGTGCCTTGACTCTTGCAAGCCTTTCTCTGAACTCTGTTGAAAGTCTGGATTCACTTGCAGGCATTACAAAGATGCCTGCTTTGTAATTTTCATCTAGTAGGAGGCACCAAGGTGACCTGTGTGTCTTTAAAAATTGCCTGGGCTTTCTAGTTCATGCTGGTATCTCCTCTTAAAATGCACCACCAAATTTCTGGGCTTCACAGGCCATCTCAACATCACATTTAAGCTGACTCTGGACAGTCAGACAATATTGAACAAGGTTGTTCATTCATAACAAAAGCATCCTAATTGAGTTACGTTATTACATTAACTGTAGCAATCAGATTGAACCAAATCACTGAGCGATAATGTCATTTTCCAGAGTATTATTTGTAGAAACCAGTTGTGCTGTAAGATGCAATAACTTAATCCTGTAGAGTTTATGGTGACTTATGTGTCATATCAAATTCTTTACTTTCGGAGAAAAATGAGCAGTTAATGCATGGCTGTGAATGGGCACTGAGTGATGAATTTATAGAGAAACATTTAGCAGATCCTAGACAAACTGAAGAATGAGTGATAGTCTAATAATCTCAGATGAAGGGGTTGTTCTAGGAATGGGCAAGACATGCAACATTTTCAAATTCTTAACTTCTGGCACCACATTGGTAGTACTGTTTGGTTTAGGGGGTTGATAGATGGCTGCTTTATTGGTTCTGAGTTGCCCATTGAGTACAAATTCTTAGCCAGAGACTGGGAAGGAGGATAGAGAAGTTAAGTTTGGACTGTATGTGCCAAACGTTTACAAGTAACCTCATTTGGAAAACGTAGTTTCTGTCAGCATTTTTATATGCCACCAGGACTTGGGGGGTGGGGCGGGATTCTTGTTGTTGATGCATTTACAGTTTTTTGTCTTGTTTTGTTTTGTGAAATCTTGATGACTACAGGGAGGAGAGGAGAGGTGTCTGCTAGTTTAGAGCAGAGGAATAAGATTTGAGACAGGACAGGGTCAGCCCCAGTGAGCTGTGACTGGGGAGGCACACATCCCGTCAATGAGTGCAGTGGGGAGCGGACGACTGAAAAGCATTCAGCCTCCCCAATTAACGCATTTCTGTCTTCCGTCCTCTGCCCCGCTTTGTTGCTGGCATGCACAAATCAGTTAAACTCTCAATAACTTGGTTTCTGTCTCTTAGACATTTATATGACCTTGGTACAGCAGCCTGTGAGCGTGTGGCCCTCCTTGCCTTTGTAATGATCTCTGGTAAAAAATACCTTGTGGCTGCAGCCACCAAGGACATCCGTCATGGAGTGAGGGGTGTTATATAGTCTCAGACTTGTGCCCTGTGAAGGCCAACCTGCTTTTGAGTTTACCTATTCATAGGAACTAAGAGGCTTGGCTAATTTTCTGTAAAACACTTACAGTTCCTCCACTTCAAGGAGCTGAAGAGGTAGGAAGTATTACCATCACTGCCTGAATGGAGCCACTTCTCTTTGTTATGTTACCGGGGTCACTTTGATTGATGGTGTCAGTTCACCATGATAAAGCAGACAGGCTGCAGGCTGAATAAGATCAGTTTTAGAGGGCATTGCAAAGATGTTAAGTCAAGGCTGTTGTTTTCAATATGGTAGGAATCCATAGTATCTTGTACTCCCAGGAAAATAGAAACATGCTGGAAGATCAGTGTTCATACTTATCATATGTCATCAAAAATGCGATGAAAGAGAGGGTCCATCACGACTTCCGTACAATCGCCACGGCACTTTTGTTTCTGTTTCCTGGTCCAAGAATAACAGCAGCTCTGAACTTACTCGCTACATGGTCTTTGTCTGGGACTCCATTTCAGTATAAACATAAGGTTCAAGACGGAAGACTTTCTGCAGCTGAAGCCTGAAATCCAAAATAAGTTTTATTATTTTTGTGTTGTTGTTTCTGTGCACCAGCCCTCAGAAGCCCCTTCCACATTGGACTCTTACTGAGCTATGCACGGCACAGACAGAGAGAAACCATCCTTGTCTCCCAAATCTTTTGATACAAATAAATGAGATTGTGTGAATTGGAGGGGAAATTAAATACAAAGAAATTAAATAAATAATTAATGTCAGTAGCAGATCTAGGAAACACAGATCTCCCAGATCCCATGCCTCCCGTTCAAAATTTTGTTTCGTTTTATTTTTTCTTAGTTTAGTGGCTCCTAATGGTGATTTGTGCATTGCTTATGAACCAGGGGACCTTGGAGCTGCCTGCAGGCAGTTTGTGGAGCATCGCTGCCCTTGAGTGCCAATGGGACAGATTGTGTAAGCGACATGGTGTTCCCCAGGACATTTTGAAGACAAGTAGTGATCCATTGTTCCAGAGATTTTAAGGATCCTCTGATGCCACTTGCTGTCATCCCCAGCAAGTATTCTCTCAAGGCAAAGTTGAGGAATGCACTGTGGGAACTGTCAGGTTTGCTGCTTAAAGCATCTCTCAGGACTGCTCAGATGGCAATATAGCGTTCATTGTCCTGGGCATGAATCTGACAGATCTCAGTAAGATTAGTGCCATTTAGCATTTACTCCATTAAAATCCATAGCGTTGTTTCACATTTCATCTGGTGTGAGGGGTGCCTGAATCTGCGATTCTCGGTCACATCCTGGCCCGGTATGCATTTTCTGGGGGTCCTGGGGCATGAAAAGAAGAGGTGACCACTTTTGCACTGTGCGTCTCTGGGTTTTTAGATGGCGTGACAACTGTGATGCTTTCTAAGTTTCTTTTCTGTGCATGATTTATATGTATGGTAACAAAATATTTATTTAAATTAATGATTGTCTTTAAGTAATTTAATGCTTGTTTTTGTTAATGGGAAACCTGACAAAAGAGCTTTCAGTTAGCTGCTTTAGCGAATCATTACAAACTCCCTGCTACTTCCTGTGATAACGTTAATCAGAATGAACTCATTGGCTACTAATGCAGATGCCGTATGTAATTCAGTATAAATTTTATTATAATTTACCATTAATTAGTCTCCACTTATTCTGAAGTGCTAAATGACACCAAGCACCCTGATTTCAAAAATCAATTGGAAACAGGAGTCACTCTACCTCCAGAGGCTAGGGAGAATGTTTAGGGCTGGTAAAAAAGCTTGAATATCTCTCAGGGATGGCAACAAAAGCTTAAGAAAAGAATTGGACAAGAAGGACCACTCAGCTGGTTCAAGATTTGGGAGCTCCATCCATTTCAAGAGGGGCTTGTGCTTCACGGTATCTCAGAATAGACCACAGTGCTATAGGGGACACATTTCCAGCAGTATTTCTTTATGTATTTCTGTACACATGGGTGTAATATGGACTGGTTTCCTTTCTAGATTTAGGGTTGATGATTGTGTGTCATTTGGCCTGTGTTGTGGGGTGGATTGCACTGTTCTAGAAAAGCAGAAAAGCTGATGCTTTGGGCTTCTGGGACAGGTAGAAAAAGCAGGGTGTGTTCCTTGACTCCATGAAAGGAGGCTGAGGAGGCTTAACTGAGCAGTTTTAATGTTTTTTTCCAATAGAAATGAAGGTCTGAAGTTGAAAATGCTCTTTGCTCTTTTTCAGGGGGAAATGGCACGTTTTTCTGGAAGTTCATTCTTATTCATAAGAATATTTTCTATGTACAAATTCACTAAGGTTTAGTCAAAACTTCCCATAACCTTGTTGCTCAATATATAATCTGTTTACTACAGTATTTACCATGCCAGGTAAATACATTAAAGAAAAATACATAGAATACATAGAAGAATACATAGAAAATATATAGATGCTCATAAGCAAGTCACACTGAAGTAGTGTGTTAAGGATTTTTTCTGAGTAAACATCAAATCCTAGAACCAAACCACCCCCTATATAACATCCATCTTAAAATGAAGCTTTTCTGTTAAAAACATGAAGCTATGGGAAACAGAGAGAATAACAAGCTAGAGCTGGAAGTGGACAAGAGTAAACGCTTCAGTTCACATTGAAATGATTTCTCCTGCCTAGTATAATTTAACCTGCCCACACTGCTAAACTTCTATATTACACATTTCTGTCAGAATGTCAGGAGAAATGATAAGCCTTCTTGAAGCTGCAACCTCTATTACATACAGAGAGCATTCCAGCCAGGGTTTTCTTGTACATTTTTAAGACTTTTAGCTTGGTCTCTCAAGTATAAAGAATACCCTCCTTCATGACCCCAGCCTCTTGTTAGTTGATAGATGAAATCTTTTCTTAAGCTGAGTCTCTTGTCTATTATGTTTTCAGAATTCAAGGTTTCTCTTTAAGCTTTCTGGCTTACTGCCAAAAGTACATGGCTTTGTTACCCAAAGAAATTGCCTTTTTATTAACAGGAAGTGGATCTCTGAAATGGCAAACATGCTGATCTGCTTCCAGGTGAGGAAGAACAATTCTATAGGTGTGATCTCATTCTTTTGCTGTTGCCAATAACTACAAAAAGAATAGCAAAAACTGTTGTGGTTGTTGAGACTTTTTGTTTGTCTGTTTTTTTAATTTGGAAAGCTGGGATATAGCATAAAAGCAAAATAGAAGCTGTAGTCATTCCTGTGTTTTAAATGTTCTTTTAATCTCAAATGTCTATTATTACCTATAAACTGTAGTCTACGTACCCAGGAAAAATGCACATCAAAGTGGGGGTTGTGCTTCAATGTCATCTGAAGAATTTGAGTGTAACGTAAAACAAAGAAAGAGGACTCATTTCACAACTACATCTCTGTTAAATCGTGTCCTGGAATACTTAAGCAGAGATTGTTGTATCAAATGGATACCATAGAAAGAATGTTGTCTGTACCATCTAGGTTGAAATTTGGCCATTGCAATAGCTTAACTGGTCAGGTAAGTTGTGGATCATCGCTAATTTCTCTGTGTCACACCAGATAGTTTTACATCTGTCATCTAAGTGAAGTAACTCAATGAAATGAGACTTCCTAGAGATTCTCATTTAAGAGCTTCAGTGCTTTTTCATGTGACTGCTTACTCAGGACTTACCAGCAGAAAAAGGTTCCAGGCCACAGCTAATCAGGCAAGTGATTTCATTTAACTGAAATATCAAGAACTAGTTAGGAATAGATTCTTTTAGTAGGAGGCATTCATGCTTATCTGTAGATACTGTTAAAGCCATTTTTCTCTTTTAGATAATGACCAACTACTGCAGTTTTCTAGATTTCAGTAAATGTGGTGAATAATTGGGGGGGGCATAATTACATTTGGTACCAATTGAGAACCAGTTGTAGTGACAGATCCTTTATTTCACCTTCATGCAGAAATGTCTGTGTAATAAAACTATTAAGCACATTTTCACAAGTACAGAAATACCAATTCACATTTATAAGAGATCTGAAAGAAAAAAAAAGGCCCTAGTAATATGCTAAGCAATAAGCCATCATAAGTTTATTTAACTGGTTGCTGCCTACAGGACTTGGATGAATTTCTAAGGACATGAAGAACAATGAAACAGTGAAGCATGAAAAACAGAATTGAAGAGAAAGCACATTTTGAAGAGCTCTTTAATTAGTTACAAAGATTCATATTCTAGTATGTGTGATTTCCCCCCACCCCTACCTTTGAACAACAGAAATATTCACAAAAGCCTAATGAGACATTCCCATGTAAGATACTCCTTCCCCCACTGTGGAGTGCCTTTACTTATCAAATCCACAGTAAGTACCATCACATTCCCTCCTTTCTTTTGCTAATATTGACCTTGTAAGGGGCTAGATTTTCAGTTGTTATAAATCAGTCTAACACTGATTACTACTGAGCTTTCTTGATTTGCATCAGCTAAGACTCTAGCCTGAGTGCTATCCTCTGAGCATGAAATGAAGACAGAAGTTAGTACTAAATGAAGCTGACCCTTTCCTTTAATTTGCAGTCGGTGGAGAAGCTCCTGAAACATGAATTGCCGGGGTTGTATCATTTGTGTCTCTCATCCCATCATAGTTCAGGTCATATTGCCAGACTTTGTGGCTAAAACCCAATTGAAAACCTGGGCATGTTTGTTCTCACCCCATTTTTATATCTGGGATAAAAAATTATCTCAGTGCCCTTGCTCAGGTGTCATGACAGTTAACAGGGAAGAGGCTGCGATGGGTAGGAGAAGTAAAAACCTGCAATCCGTCTCATGAATTGCACTTCTCCCTGGCAGACTGAATCTCTCCTGATCTTGCTCCTAACAAATCCAGTATCTTACCTGGTCTAGCAAATTTTAATGTGAATCACTTGTAGTCTAAAAGTCAATGGAAAGAAAATGATTGGAGTGTAACCACCGTGGTCTGTCATAAGAAGGATTATGCTATAGCAAATTCATGTGCAGGCGTTATTGTGTGTATCTTTTAATATTCAGTAGCTAGCCAAATCTTGTCTGACGTCCTGTAAGAAATGTGGGGATATTTTGTTAGTTTGTTACTTTAGGTTAAGCATTTCTTGGGAGTGCTGAAATGCTTAATGCTGAGCTATCTTTGTGGCTTTTCAGATCAATGCTCTGATTGTGAAGACATGAAGGGAAAAAATGATTGGGAGGATTTTACCTGGTTTCATTTGAACAATTGCTTTTCCCCCTTGGTCAGATACAGGACATAACAGGAATCACCTAAATGTAGACAGATTGCAGTAACACACATGACAGTTCTTTATTGGTTTCCATTACCTATGCTGCTCATTTCCCAAGAGGAAAGAGCAGCTAATACTGTGTATTTTTTAACATAAACCAAAGGGAAGGATAAGCCAGCGCATATGAAACAATGTCTCTTTATTCTCCATATGCACTGAATTGAATTGCAATTTCCTCCTTTCATTTTCTCTCGGTTCTCTGGATGTCAGAGACAGCCAGGTATGTTTGTAGTCCTTCACCAGCATATGATCACTGAAATCCTATAGGTAATGAGTGGACACACGTTGTGCAGTGACAGGGTTTTCAGGCACAGCTCTGCTAATGAATTGATGGTGCTACATAAAGGCACGGGACAGCCAGCCCTCCTCTGGGGAGGGAAACCTTTGCACACTTCCATTTTAGCGTATTGCAAACCCTTTCTGTCTCCATTATAAGTATTTTGTACCTTTATTCAGAAGTTTTGTTAGCTCTTGTCATTGTATTCATATATATATTTTACATCTGCATATACGAGCAGCTCACAGTCAGTACTGGGGGTATTCCCCTGCAATGTGTGGTATTGTTCTTTCCCCGTGCAGAGACTGAATGTGATCTTCTCCCTCCTGCAATAGTACACATCATTATCAGGTGGGGATAACAGAGCATTTGGGAAACATTTTCAAATGTGTAAGAAAGTAGACAAGGTCCCAGTGAAGAAGTAGGCCAGCTGTCTTCTGTTGTCTGGGAAAAATCTTTCTCTGTCCCCTTTTCTCCTTTCATCTTTCCCCTTTTCTCTTTTTCTCCTTCTCTCCTCCCCCCACCCCCCCTACCCCACAATGGATTTTCTAGCTGTTTCTTTAAATAAAAAATTAATAATGGGAAATGCTTGTAGCTGGTCCCTGGGGTAGAATAGTGGCTAAGGATGTGAAAGAATGATTTGAACAAACAGTCTCAGGAGGATAAATGAAGTGCTGTAAGTATGACTTCTGTAAGTAAAGGAAAAATATATATAACTGAAAATATTTGCCTAGTTAAGCAACTTCTATAATAAAACTTAAGCCACAGTGTTAGCAGCTTGGAATAGATTTTCAAACCCAGACAGACTATCTAGGAGGCAATATTTAGTTTTCTAAATAGACATAGGATGTGGAGATGTCCAAATCACATGAATTCCAAAGGACAAGATCTGTACATGGCTTTTGGATGCCATGAGATGTAAATAGGCTTCTTATGGGATTTTCAGAAGGACGTAAGCAAATCAGGCAGCCAACTTGTTTTGATTTTAACAGGAGTTGCATACCTAACTCGATTTTTATGCCTCCTCCTTTCTGCAGGGATTTACCTTCTCTAGCACAAGACAGTTTGAAAATGATACTTGGAAACATAAGTCACTTTGCTTATAGAAAATGTACCCCTGAGTTCCTAATAGCCGTGCTGACAAAATGTAAACTGGAAGGCATGCTTCCATTTCTCTGATTCAGCGGGTCATGTGTAGCTGCTTGAAATACTGGCCAAACACTAGCCCTTTCTGCCAGCCCTTTCTGCCAGCCTGCTCTTTGCTGTTCCAGGCTCTGAAAAGCAATCCATAAAGCTCAACCAGTGAAGGCTGGGCTGGCTTACATCTAACAAGCATTAAATAAGAACTATTTTGATTTTCCTAGGCTAACACATGCTCCTATTCATAAAGCATTCCTATAGAGAACTTCTAATTTAAATATCAAAAATGAGAATGGGAGATATTTTTGTGGCTTTTGCTGCTGTATTGTACTCTGCGTTGTTATGCACTCTGGATGGATTCTGCCTGCTCTTTATTTGAATGACCTTGCTGTCATGTTCTGGGGACCTTATCAAAGACCTTTGCCAAACTGCAATAAACCACAACCACACTCCAAACCCTGATGACTGATAATCTTGGAAGTGGCAGTTAATTGGTGAGAACAAGCTTCCGCAGGCCTGGAGGCAGGAGCAGGGCTCCTTCCCCAGCCCTCCTCTGCAGCACCTTGCCAGCAAACTCTGGGCACGCAGGGAGTAAGCTCCCCACCCTCTGCTTTCTTGTGTTCCTCTGTTTGTTAAGCAATTAATCTCATTCTGCTGAGATGAATTTTTTCCATTAAAAGAAAAAAAAAAAACCTTCAGTCAAAACAACATTTGGGGGAGAGGAGGAGGGAGGGGGAGAGAAGTCCTCCTCACAGTTTGTTAATTGGTTCTTTCACCTGACAGTAGTTTGTGTCAATTAACTTGATACTCGGTGAAAGTGAAATTAATCCACCTGGGTCAAAAGCAGCTATTAATTTTTAATCAAAACAAAATGCTCACTCGACAGATTTGTAGCTCCACTTAGAATAAACAAGATACGCATGAGGTGGAATGTGCCACCAGGCTCCGCTCCATGGAGATGCTCGTGGGTATAATTTCTTTCTCCTGCAAAGGGCAGAGGTGAGGCAAGTCAACTGCTGATGACATTCTTCTTCCAAAGAGGCTGTTTCCACAGTGTATGTATACCCTTTCCCCAGTGTATGTCACCCCTGGACATCAAAACCTTTCCCACAATAGATTTGCGTGCTCTCTCTGCAGCAGGGCTGTCACAGCAACACCTGTGGAGGGACTTAGATACAACAGTTGCCCTATGGCTGTACGCTGCAACATACCTGGACACGCTTATCCTCTGCCCCAGTAGGTGCTGGCCATCCCTCCCTTTTGCTGCCTTCTGCAATACACCCAGACACAAGTCACATCCCTCCCCTCCTCCCTGTGACACACTGGGGTACACCTGGGCACAGGCACGCTGAACTTTATACTGCATCCCCCTGAGAGCCTCTGCTCTGTGGCCTCTGTTTGACATGGAGAAGATGAGTCTGCCATTAATAGATGGTTAGCCCTCTTTCTGCTTCTTCCGTGAAAGGGGACGGGGCAGAAAGCTGACCCAGGATTTCTTCTATCCTGTGCAGTAAAACAGTGAGGGCAAAAATCTCATAGAAATTTTTTATTTTTAAAAAAGACATGATGCTCCAGGTGGCTGACTAGCCATCATATTCAGTTAGATTAATCTAAAAGTAGTCAGAAGCAAAAAGTTTGTGTTTAAGCTTGCTTTTGCATATGAGATGCATCGGGATTAGATGTTATTAATAATGAACTATGTCAGACCTAGCACTTAGGAGTTCTCCTTTTATGCTGATGAGGTGAAGGAAGTCTTATGTGAAATAAGCTTGAGGTATGTACAGAAAAGCTTACTTCAGAATCACTGAAGGTGGTTTAAAATTCCTTTTTACTGTCCTCCTTTCTGCCTCTCTCTTTCAATCTCTCCCTCCTGAAAGCTTCTTTTCTCTGTTAGACTCTAAGGAATAAAGTAGGGAAAACCCCACTTTGCTACATACTGAGCATGTAACAGCAGCTCTTGGACTGCGGTCCCAGGAGCTCTCGTAGTGTTTCTGAAGAACAGATTATTTGTCACACAAAAGGCAATGTAGAAAGTCCAACCTGGGGGGCAGAGGTCCAAGGAGGACTGCGGAGCGAAATAGCTGGAGTCCTACTGACATCAATATTTCATGGGTGTCACAGGTACCAGCAGAGAGGAAGCAGTCTCTGTTTTACACCTGAGGTGCTAAGGCCAAAGGTTTTTAAAAAAAATATCTCTTGACATCTGATTTTATAGAAGGAATGCTCTATCATGAGCCCCGTTGGGCCTAACTCTGAAGAGTGCTGGAGATGTTCACATCCACCAAATCATCTTGCAGGTGCAAGTTGCCGGGTGAATTAAAATGGGACACAGTGGGACAGCTGAGTCACCTGCCAGTTGCATTTGGAGAACCTGATTATTGTTCTATAGCCAGCACAGTACACCCCATCTCTTCTGGAGACAACGGATGGAAGATTAATAATAAGGCGGGAATAAATTGTTCCTCAGAGGGTTCAGGAGGAAATTTCCGTAAGAGCTCTGCAGCTGATCATGGTAGGAGTTGGGTGTGTGACTTTCCTCTCCTCTGAAGCACTGGATTTCAGCACTGTGGTGCGTGCTGTGTAGTGTAACCAGCTCACCATGTGACTTGACCTTGTCCAGTGGAGGAGTTGGCAGTGGTTGGCATGTGCGCTGCCATTGCAATTAGCAAGCACTGGGAGATCTTAAATGAGGAGATGTAAGTCATACTGCACTCTGCAATGTCTTACTCCTTTTGTAAAACGGCTCACTGAGACACCCAGTCTCACAGCTCTTCTCTCTTTCTCATTACTTTGTAGACAATAAAAGCAAAATATTACCTGTTGGTTGTCAAGGTATCGAGCCTTAGAGGGGATTTTTTTCCCCTCTTTTTTTTTTTTTCCCAAGTAGTATCATGTCTTGGGATTTTTACACACTAATTGGATTTTTTTTTTTACTATTGCAAATATTATTTTATGAGGTGAGTATGTCTGCATACCCGAGCGCTGTGGGCAATTTATACCTGCGCAACTTATTACCTGCTCTTGCACTGATTTGGCCAAATGGATCAGAACAGTACATCTGAAGTAGTGTATTAATCAACAGTATATAGCACTCCTTGGTGCAGTGGTAGCGTGATCTAATATGTGACACTGCTCTTTCATGTGTTTCTCTTTCCAATACTGTAATTAAAGTAAATCACAACCTATGTGCTGGAGTTAATAGATATTTTTATTACACATGCTCAAAGACATAAAATGGTTGCTAGTCTTCCTTCCCTTCCAGCTATGTCTGGTCCACTTAGCTGCCAGAATTGCCTAGAGAATGTATAACCTGGATTATTGTTAGGATTTTAACAGGAAGGAATATATTCTTCAGTGACAGGAAAAGGCAAGTGAGTGAAAAAGGAGTGACAGACTCCTCTTAACAGTCAGTGTCTCATATGCAGAGGATATTAATAGGCAACAGCAAGACAAGGATATAGTTCAGAGCATTGAGGGGCTGTGTCTGTTATACACTAGAAGTAATAGTAGTAGAACTAATAATAATAACAACTTTATACAGGCAGACTGATTAGCTGGAACTTGCCACTGCCCTTGATGTTCTTGTGGAAGGTGTTGCAAAACCTATAGTGAGCATAAACTGCCTGGCCCCAATTAACTCCTAATTCAATAGAGGAGATTTTCGGCAGCAAAGGAACCATAAGGCTCAAGCTCGGATACCCCATGTGTGCTTCATCTAAAGGGAATCTGCCAAGTGGTGGGTTATCGGCACTTCTTGGAGCATCCCTGAATCCACTGCTGTTTCATCTGCTTTCCAGGCTGATTCTGCCTCACCAGCATTGTGAGAGAACGGTCTCAACTGGTATGTTTGTGTGGCGCACAAGGTAGCAAACCTCAAAGAGGGCACGATGCACCTTTCTCTGTGTTACTGTACTTTAGCCATTCCTTGTTCTTATCTTTTTTGACTTTTTTTTTCTTTTTAATAATTTGTGGTGCGAAGTGTAAGGTTGGTAAACAGTGTGATACTCTGACAAGTGGAAGCTTACATTCCTGATGATTTATTTGCATATCTTGTAAATAGGTAATCTTTTTTTCCCTTTCAAGGTGATGTGATTTAGTTGCAGAGAGATTAGGGAGCTTATCTGAACTCATAGAGGAAGTTTGGTGTTCTGAGGCTTAAACCTTCATAATCAGCAACGTTACTTCCTCCTGTCTCTCCCTCAGCTTAAAAGCAATAGCAAAGCCTTGCAACAACAATGTCAAGCAATCAAACCAATAATATGTATCCACGCAAGAAGTCTGTACCCCAGTCTAATAATATCTGTAATGACTTAGATGCAGGGTGTAGCTGGGGATTAATGACTAACTGGCATTAATGGGCCTCAGATCATCAACTGCTTCTCTGTTGGTCATTAATCCCCAGGAAATAGTCTGTGCTGAAACTACTATTGCTTAATTAGAGCATGGTTGGCCAGTTGCAGCACAGCACTGTCTGTGGCTTCTGGGGGAATAACATGTCCTTACGAACCTGTTGAGTATGAGATGGATCTTCTCCCGTTTACAGGATGTATGCATGTGTCTAGAGTCATAGTGCATCCTCAGGGTTAGGCTTGATGGTGGATTGGCTGGACTCTGTCTCTTCATCCTTGGACTCTCTTTTTCTGGCTCAGGACAGCCTTTATTTCATTTCAAGGTGGATAACTCTACATTCCTTCCTGCTGGTAAGGTCTAAATGACAGTGAACAGTATTTTCTCAGAGATGGTAAAAGTGTATTTTTTTAATGGAAAATAGCGGTTCTAAGTCACCTCATTTACTGTAGTGCCATAGCATGGACTCTACCCTTTTTCCACATTTCATGTTTATTCATTGCATTTTTCTTGCTAGTCTAGAGCCATAAGGGAAATACATTTCACCTGTAGTTTTCTGAAAAGAATAAAGGGGATCCAGTCCTTTCCTAGCTTGGATAGACGTCTATGTGATCCTCCCTTACCTTAAGATATGGAAAAGAGAACTCCTCCTTTACCTTTCAGAAGTCTTTAACCACTGTTCAAGCCCCGTTTCAAGAAGATATTGGGTCATTCCTTCCACTACATCAGCCAGGTCAGTAGCAATATTAATCATTCATCATGTCCCCAAACAGCATAAGCATAGTTGTACATGCTAGAAGTCTGATCCAAAGCCCAGTGAAATCTTTCTAAGGTTTTCAGTGGTTTTGGATCAGCACCTAGAAGCACCTGGATATCATGAATCAAGCTCCATAGTTTCTACCACTGTCTGCTGGGTATAAGATTTGTGCTGTCCATGGGATCTATTGTAATTCAGATCACTTTTCCCAACCTTAGGCTGGTCTTTTTTTTTTAATGTAGTTTAACGGTCTAGGCCTGTGCTTCTCTGCTTTTCATTATCCATGAATAGCATTTAATGCCAAAACAGAGAGGGGAAGACAAGCTTTTTCCACAGCCTTATGTGAAATACTTAACATTTAGACGTCTTTAGAATATACTACACACACATTCCACTTTTACAAGACCAATATAACACTTTCAAAAGTTTTATGAATTCCAGGATGTAACCAGAGAACTTGTTAGCCTGTTTTGAATAAGCCATAACAGCTTGGCCCCGAAGCTGCATAGTTAGCAAATCCCTGCTCTGTTTATGAGCAGTAGTTTTGACCAGGTCGCTGAGAATGGAGTATGATCAATCTCCACACAGTCTCTCCATGGGTATGTCTTCCCAGTTCAACGTAGTTAAAATTTTAAGAGCAGTAAATGGGCAGATCATGAGTATGAAGTGATATTTTAATCTGTATTTCCAGGCTCCTTGAATCCTGCATCACCAGTTATTCTCCAAATGCTTTCCATAAGAGTACAACCACACAGCTGCCAGGACAGCAACAAGTTGGAACCTGCATCGCATATCTATGGCAGGAGGTTATGGAAAGTGATCACAGGACAGTCTAATACTGCATTCCATGCTGGCGTCCACAAATACTGTGACACTGCTAGAAATTATAATGTTATCTGAGTGCTGCACATATGACAGTGGTAACATCTCTTGTGAGGCACACAAATATTTTGGAGTTTTATTTAAAGATTTGTAGGCACCAAGAAAAAAGAAATGTGTAGATTTGAGTGAAAGGTTGACCATTTACTGTGTAAAACACAAGTCTCGGGACAAGGTAACCAGAGGTTACTTGCTTTATTTCGTGCATCCCACACTGTTGTTGGAGGAACTGCACAAGCTTTATATAGATTTCATTTGAAAGTTTGATTTGGGTGATGGTATGCAACACCCTATGGCAATAGAATGAGGAGGTATATTTATAAATCGTAGTTACTTTTCAGGAATATTTAGCATTTTATCAAAATCCTTAAAACCAAACTTTATCTGTTGAAAATTGCCTCATGCTGTAACTTTTCCACTGAGAATTTGAGTCCATTATCTAATCAGAATATTAAGCAGTTAATAGATAAGAATTTAATGGTCTGTAATGTAACTTACAATTTTTAATGAAAAGGACCAGTAGTGGATGCTGCAGTGCAGAATTGCACGAAATTTCACTACTCTGGTGTAGTTTCCACAGTTCCACACTATTTAAACTGAAGTATGGCACTGTCTTGTAAGGGCAAGTGTGTGGTATGGTTGAAGCTCTTTCAGTGCAGAGAGCCAGCAAAGAATGTAAGCACCACTTAAATGTTGTTTCCACCATAGTCCAGAGGTTGAATCTGTATTTAAATAGTGTGCAGGTGATGTGCTGCTCCTGTGGCACTAAGGAGAGATCCATCCTAATAGAAATAGTGCATAAATGGCTCGTTGATGACTTTATTCCTTTCGGCCTCCTGGCCCCTGGAACAGTCTTTATTTCATTCAAATTCTTTCTTTCATGTCTTACCATCTATGTCTTCATCAGAGTTAAGAGGAAGAAATTAAATGATATTTTGCTTTGAGATAATCAGGTCTTTGGACATTTTGTCTTCCCATTTGTGAATTGTGGCACTAAGGGTGTTATACAGGGAATCTCAGTCCTTTTCTCCCAGACACTTTCTTACTTGATACTAATATTGTTGGAGAGTCTGTCTGCTTGGCAGTGTTTTCCTCCAGCTGAGAGAGGTACATCCTTTAGCAAGTTGATCATTTCTGTAGAGCATCTTGACACTCACAGTCTGAGACTTTGATTGATTCCTGGTATTTGAGGTGGGCTGCAATTATGCAACAAGAACCAACCTGATAAATGGTCAATTTGGTTATCATTGCATTGGCCACTCCCTGCAGCTCATGTTTAGGAGTAGTTAACTGTAATAATGTAGCCTGCAGATCACAAGGCCCCCAGATCATTACAATCAGATCTATATTTGACCAGACAGAGCACCGTGTCCTAGCTAGCAATAGAAAGCATTTTATTTAATCCATTTATATTGATGTAGCCAGAAAAATAAAGCATCGACAAGTATCCTGAGATTATTTGATATTCTAGAAGCAGCCTCTTTCACAAATTTATTTATGTTTCAGTCACACAGAAGTGGATCCTAGCTGGAAGACAGAATTCTGTTACCCAGAATAATATCTAAATTCCTAGTGAGGGAGATTCTGGTTTTTGCAAGCTCTGTGGGATGAGTTCTGTAATAACGTTAGATTGGCTGTAGCAGAATAGGACTAGAGACTCAAACACTGCCAATACTAATCACTGTAAAAGTAGTGTTTTTTTTTTTCTTTTCTTTTTTTTTAAAGCTATATATAATCAACAGCTCCTTGCATTGAACTTTCTGAACTGAGACAATATATGTAGATTTTTAACATACCTCAACTTCAGCATTGCTGGCACATTATAATGTGGTATTTCATTCACTAATATTCTACTTTTTTCGTTATCATTTCCTCAACAATGATACCAACCTATTATAAGAATGATAAGAAAAGTGGAAATAAAAATTTCTTTGAAAACTGCCTTCTGATTACAGAAATAGGGTAGGCGTTAACTGTGGAAGATAAAGAATGTTTCCTTTTTGAATACTCAGTGTTTGGGGCATGTGTGATCTTGTTCAGTTTGTGAAGCAACTGGTGTAGTAAGAGTCCTTATCCACAGCCAGGGTTCACAGGTCAAATCACAGTATAAAGAATAAATAGTAGAAGTAATATGTCATTTAGGATCTAAGTAGCTGTTGTGCTCTGACAGATCTCTCAACCTTCTTAGAGTGCCATTTGGGTTAGATTTAGTATAAATACAGAGATGTACACGTAAAATTTCTTATAATATTCAGGAATCACATACTTCTGTTGTTACCCTTAAAAACAAATAGATATTCAAATCTTAGTGGGAAAACAGTAATTTTTATTTGATTGGGATTTTCCTTTTTAATAACTGTATTTTGTTCCTAGACATAGCTTCGGCATAGTTTGGTAAAGGTAAGTAATTTACATCAAGGCCCCTAATCTCCATTCCTTCACCTTTGCTCCGCAAGAAAACCTCCAAATAAATACAAAATTGAAAACCCCAAACCATTTACTCTGCAGCTCTCAGTGCCTAAAAGAAACAGTTGTGGCTTAAGGAATAAGATCCTAGAAGAAAACAGTGCAATAACTCTTCCCTAACTCAGTCCACTTCTTCAGCCACTGTCAATTACTCATATGAAAACCAATTTTAAGTGTATTCTTCAAGGTTAAATTCCCCCGAAGCTTGTGGACTGCTGCCAGGGGCTGTGAACCCTTCATGCAGGTCACCCGGTATCTGAATCTTCTGTTGCAAATCACTGCTCTCCCCATTACTCCTTTGGCATGTACCTGATTTGGTTGACATTTCCATAATTAATTTATAACAGCAATAACCCTGAGATAAGCCTATTTATAGATTTGTGCAAGCTGTATAAGACTATAGATAAAATCTTGGTTCATTAACATATTTAAAGTACTTGGGAGACTTTTGCCTGATAGCGTAGTTGGTGTGATTATCAAATTATACGACGAAAAGCTCAAGTGTTTAATGTGCATTCAGTGCCTATAAGATGGTTTCCACTTGAGATCACAAGGGTAATTCAGGGTACAGACATACCATCCTATCTGTTGACCCAAGTAGTTCTGTATACTGCAATGCATTGTATAGTTCAGGAAGGCAATTTCTCTTTTTCAGATATTTCCTTTCAGTAAATTTATGAATTCTTTGCATCCAATTCTCTGCAGTTATTTTTCTCCTTCTCTCATTGATATCAATGCAAAGTCAAGGGTAAAATAGTGCCGAATCAGAAATATACTAATTCAGCTCTCCCAGGTGTAAAAGTTATTTTATGGTTTGCATGCAAGAAAGAATTTGATTGTATGCATTTTTTTCTCTAAATCATCTACAGTATCTAATTTTTTTGTAGCACAGAATGGGATTGTCTTTCCAGAAGTCACAGACAATCTGCATATGAAAGAATAGTTTATCTCTGTCTACGCTGTGCATGTAGGAACTTCCAAGAGTACCCAAGTAGGCTGAATTAGACAGAACAAATAAAGGCTGTGGCAGCAGTATGGAAATTATGGGCAGTGAAAAAATATTCAGTTTGTGAGTTAAGATAAAGAATAGAGAGTGCAAAATAAATTAGGTGAATGTTGCCTTTTAAAAAATATGACACAATTTCTGACATGGCTCAATACTGAAATACACCCTGATGAGTTCCTCCTGACAAAGACATTCCTAAGATATTTTACCACAAACAAAAGTCTTGCAAGAAGACTTCAGTTTCTCAAGAGGCTGTACTGAGATGGAGATAAGAGCACCTTGCATCTTCCTGGGTGAGGAGCTGGCTGGTGCCTCTTGACTGGTTGCACTTGATGCTACTGATACTGTAAGATGTGCTCTCAGTGATTGATGGAGAGTCATCTTTTGTCCATCTGCACAGGTAATTGCAAATCTGCAGTTGGGTGTGCAGCAGAGTTGTGCTTGTTACAGACCTTAAGATATTTAATTTGTAAACACTTAATAAAGCATAGCCTACAGTAGCTTGGCTAGTCTTATCTGTCAGCCAAATCAAAATCAATATGTCCCTGGGGTATAAGCTATGATTGTCTGGGCTGCGGAGTCTAATAGGATTAAGTGTTTGGGACCCTATCTAACATTACAGTCCGCAGTCCTAGTTAGAGAAAGTTAAAGACCAGCTTGCCACTGTAGCAGGCATGATTGCTTAGGGGTCTGAAAAATCATTAAAGCTTGTCCTCTTAAACGTTGATTGTTCCCTAGTGATTTATTGACAAAACACAAAAAGTGCTCTATACTGCACTCTAATTATATGTATGAGGCTAGGAAATCTCATGGGAAATTAAATAAAATTTACAGCTTGATGGTTTTATGCTCTTGGGAGACATACCTTCTTAATAAGATCTTATAGCTGGGAATATTTATGAGGTTAAAATCTGTGGGCTTGAGCAAAGACCTAACCTTCTCAAAGGGAGGGGCCTTTGTTTTTTACTTTCAGTAAATAATTTTGATGAAAAGCAAGGTATGCAAAAATTATAATAAGGGGATATAGTGTGAATTACAAAGTCATTATTTTCAGTACCTGTCAATAGGTGGTACTTCAGAGGTAGAGAATGAAATAGGGCAGCTGTATGCCCTTTCTGACATTATGAAATTGGTGTGTGTCCATTTGCAATCAGTTATCTGTGACATTCCTGATGTGGCCATGTGAGCCCACTCAGAAGCTGTGAAGCCAACTAACTATGGGCAGTCGAAGGCTTTCTAGCTGGTAAAGTTGTGAAAGTGATTTATAGATGTGTACATGTATACTGCTATGTATAGTTTTCTCCTGTGAGTAAAATAATTCCAAATACAGAGAGACTCCAGACTCATTGCACCCAAACCTGCAGATCTGCAGCTTGAGCCATTCTTAATGAAACTTGGGAGCCCAAAGCCCTTGGGCATGTGTAAAAATATCACCTCAATATTTATAAATGGTCAGATATTTCTTGTGATCACTTATGTTATTGGACATTTTATTTTAAATTGTTACTTTGAATCCGAATGGGGCTAAGTGAGAGAAGGACATCAGTATAGTGATAATAGTGTCACCAAATTCCCTCATATGTTGATACTAAATTTGTACAGATTTAGCTGTATAAATAAAAGAAATGTGTCCTTTTCTCATGTGCTAGAGCAATTATGGGATAACACAATTAGAATCAAAGGTGGTAACAAAATTGGTCAAAAATCCCTCGTGAAGTTCTGAATGTTTTATTAAGTGGGACCCTTTGGAAGTTGGCCTAGTAGTAAAAACAAGAACACTTTCCTAGTGACTCTTCAATGTAAAGGATAATTAATATAAAGGACAATTCTCTCTAGGCCCTGAAGCAGTTTTTGATTAAGGCACTTAACTGGGACTTTGGAGAATTAGGTGCACCACTTGATTTTGATGTAGAGCAGCTTTGTGATATTGGGCAAAGAATCGCATCTCTCTGTGCCTCAGTTTCCATTTATAGATAGGATTGTGATACTTTCTTTATCTCCCTTTTCTGTTCATACTGTATTCTTTTTGAGGCAAGGACGATACGCCAAGCTCCAGCACACTGGCTCTCAGCAGGGGACACTGTTATTGTTGTCACAGCCACAACATGGGGGTTATCCTTTATCTCTGTAACTTCTGAATGTGTACAGTGATAACTCTCACCAACTTTTCCCTACCGTCATCCTCCTCTTATTCCACAATGAAAATGGAAACAGCTTAATTAGAATATGTTTGACAGGGATCCACAAAGAAAAGATGCACACTCTCCTGGTTGCACAAGTCGATTGTGATTCTGTTGCTGATCAAAAAAAAAAAACCAACCAAACCTTTCCTGGTGCCCTTTTGTGCCTTATGTTTAAAAAGGCAAGGGGAGGGCAGAGGGGGGAGAGGACGTGTGTCACCTCCCCTCCTGTCTGAGAGATGGTGCGTAGTAATCTGTGCTCTGGACTCTGGTTTCTCATCTGACTTTGCTGGTGCAAATCAAAGGTGGCTCCATTAAAATGTATGAAAATACTTTGATGCAAAATATCTTGATGTTAAATGTAAGGAGAATAAGGCTCTGTATATTAGCTACTCCTTCTCCCAAATCCTTCTAAATTCAGCAGGGCATGTGAATCAGATTGGTGTTCCTATAAGGCTGCCTTTTCATGTAATATTTCAAATCATTCATCTAGCAGACTTGCCTAATTTTTTATCCCCCTGTCCCACACTCCTCCTCCCCACATGCACACACCTTATTTTTGCCCTTCTGCATACAATGAAATGTCTGATCAGTTCAGAGAGAGCTTAGAAAGCCTGTGCCTGGGATGAAGGAGAAATTTATTAGTGAAAGACAAGACTCCCTGATAATCAGGGAGTATTGAAATCCCTGATTTAATTTGAATATGGTACGGAGCATGCCTCTTCCTGCCTTCATTACTGTAAAGTCTGTGCCTGATAATGTATCTTTTTACTTAAGGATATTATGCTGGGGAAAAAATGCTTGATGGGCCACTCTAGCCGAGGTGAAAAGGTTTTGGTATGTTTTAATAAAGATGGATATCACTAAGAATGTTTGAAATATGTGGAAGTAAGATTTGTTACAAGTTACAAATCAAAGCCTAAAAATGTCACTTAGCTCCTAATGATACTTCTACACAGATTATTAATTTCATTTTAGGAGACCAATGAATGTTACATTTTTATGACATTGATTAAATGTCTCACTGCCATCCCCCCATCCATCCTTTTCATTTTCAAAAATCCATATCCGACTTTAACAAAACCCAGCTCATAAATTTGTGTTTTACTGCTCACCAAAGCAGAGTTGGATAGCAATCCGCCTGCTAACTTTGTATTTGCACTCCTCTTATCTCAAAGAATCACTGGTCTGGCTTTCTTTTTTTTTCCTATACAAACAGTATTTCAGATGTGAAACATGTTTTTCAATATTCGCTCGCTATCTAACACCTAGAAATGTGTTTTGGTGTAGACAGCACGGCTAGCTCTACCAGGACTTTCAGAAAGGGGCACAGGAGGTGCTGCTCAGTGACTCAAGGAAAATATCTTGAAGAGAAACGTTGAGGTTGCTCCTGCATCTCCCTGTGGGAGCTGCACTCTCCGGTTGCAGGTGGGCATGCACCCTGCAAGAGAAGTGAGATGTGTAAAAATCCCTCCCTTCACTGAGTGATTTGCCTCTTTCCTGTATGTGTGCTGGCTGACATTTAGGCAAATTCCATAAGGTGCCAGACCTATGAAGACATTTATTACATTTTTCATCTCCTGCAGACTTACTCTTGTAATAGCATTTGAAGTTGTGTGAGGGAGAGGGACAGAAACTTCATGTCCTTTCCCTGCACTCCTTCCCTGTCCCCTCTCCCGCCCCCATAACAGCTCTACCACTGGCCTTACCACTGCCCTATTTATAGTCTTTGATCTCAGATGCGTAAGAAGAATGACAAGGAAAATAAATTAAGCTCAGGTCCAATGAGAAGCGAGAGCCTTCATCTTAACTGTCCCTAACTTCCAGTATGCAGCAGGATTTGGTATCTGGAATGCTATTGCGCCACTGGGAACAAAGTCAAATTAGCAACAGCTCACATCCAATACACAAAATCTAAAGAGAGCAGCAATGTTCAAAGGGTGTCTAATTGATATTGATTTTAACCTGCTTGTCTCAAACATTGCTTCTCTCTTTGAAATAAGTTAGCTGCCAGGCTCTGCGTCCTTCAGCGCTGGAGTGTGAGTGGAGGCTGCGGGTGCTGCGCTGACCCCTCCATGCAGGGGCTCTCAGACTGCTACAGCTGGAACTGGAGGTAGGTGGAGGGTTGTCTCCCAAGTTTTCACTCTCTGGTTTTCTTCAGGGGTCTTCATTAGGGGTGATCACAGATTTGAGCATATTTGACATTAGCCAGCCTCGGCTGCCTTCGTGAAAGGAACAGCCACAGTGCCGAATCCCAGAATTAGCGATTGGACCCAGCCAGTCCAACCAATTCACCTCCCCAGTAGATACATCCCTCGGAGATGTTGCCTTTAGAGACAGTTCAAATAATCTGAAGTGGTCTGTGCTAAGCAGGTCCCATGTGAACCCAGAGGCCAGATCATAGGAAAGGGCCATGCGTGTTGAGCCCTCTGTCAGCCCTGTGGCCAGCTGAGGTCCTCAGGGCTGTCCTCACGTTCCCCCAGCTTGGTGTCTGCAGTGCCCGTGGGGAGAGGCTTTCTGCGTGCAGGGAGGACATGGCAGCACACACCGTTTCCGTGGTCCCTTTTCCCCTCCTCTCTCTTCCCTCACGTCGCACACTCAGACACATGGGATGTTTCATAAAGAAAAAATATGGCATGTTTACAGAGAGAAATTTCAAGAAGTGTTAATTTAATATGCTAAAGTGTTCCCTTCAGCATTTTACCTTTGTTGTTGTTTTCACAAAACAGCCAAGACTAAATAATGAGCCCAGAGCTGTGCCCTTTGGTAGTGTGATACCTCATTACCCACGAGCGGCCTCCATCTGCCCTCATGGCTGCACAGGGAGCCATTACGATTATGATGGAAATCTCAGAAGCCATTACCAAGATGCAACAGAGGGCCTACTGCAGACAGCCTAATGGACTAATTTGTAATTGGGAGAGGGAAATGACTTAGCGAGCTCAGGCTTGGTTTTGATGAGTGTGGAAGTGCGCATGCTAAATGTGATAAATGAACAGGAATGCTTGTTTGCGCAGTGGGTTTTACAAGGCCTTCAATCTCTCCTGGGGATTGGAGGCGTGCTGACAAGTCTTGAGAAGCGAGGAGGAAAGGGCTCAGGGGAGGCGAGGAAGATGCAAAGAGAGTAGCTAAGGATAAATCGGTGAGGAAAACTAATGGCAATAAAAACCCAAGGAAATGGCTGTGTCTGCCAGGAAAGCAGTAATTAGGATGCTTTTTGCGTGCATATCTTTAGCCATTAAAATCGAAAATGAGAGTGCAACATGGCATTTGCTAAGTTAAAAAAGAAGAAAAGAAAATCCCACATAGAATAAAAGGCAAGCAGTGTTTTAAAACTGCAGCTTCTATCACGAAGTGCAGCCAGGTTTGTGATCAAGCCCATTTGTTTAGCACAAAGCGGTTAGATACCACTGGCGTGACAGATGAAGGGATTCCTCCGCTGATGATCTTTCACAACGGTGTGCCCTAAGAGGGAGGTTCGATTGTGGCTGCCGCACCGTGTGAAAGTCCTGCAGTACCTCTGTGTCAGTGGTGTTGCCCTTGCAACACACAAACTTAGAGAGAGATTAAAGTGTAACTGTCCCCAAGCAGATCAGAGGGGATCATTGAGTACGTCCCTCTCCCAGCATCATGGAATCTGGTTCTGGTTTGTGAGCAAGCTGTATGGAGACTTAGGTTGCATTGGTTTGAGTTTTGCAATCTGTAGGAGACATCGTGCAAATACATCTCTCTCTGGGGTTTTGTCTGGAAGAACCTTTGGGGGTTTCTGTGCTCAATCTGTTACATTACTGCCATGCAATAGTGCGTGCATTGCCTTGAGTTTCATGTAGGATCTCTAAATAGTAAAGATTGCCTCGAATAACAACGTGTACATGGAATCAGACTGCATGTGGTCCAGATGTTTGGTTGCCTCCTGTGGTTTCAGCTTATACCAGGCCAGGATTCAAGCTAGTCACTCTTAAGTTTTTTCTTAGGTGAGTTTTGTAAGGCTCTTCAGCAACTTTTGCTGTGATTAGAGTTCATTTCTCTCTGTTTTAATATTCTTTGCCTATTTTGAGGCATATAATAGAAAGCGGTGTGAGCACCTCTGCATGGCAGTATTTTGGGAGGGTGGCACTCATTTTCTTCCTTGGGGAAGGCCCTCGGCCATTTAAGACTTCACAAGTAACTACCACCATTTAAAAATACATCTGGATTTGTACAGATAACCAAAGACAATGCAAAGTAGAAGTAGATGAGTAAGAAACATCCAATAAAGAAACACGTATGTGGTGGAAGTACCCTATGACCAGTCCAACGATAGGATTTTGTTTGTTGTTTGTCAGCTACTGAGAGAAATCCCAGAATCCCTCAGACTCGCTGGACATTGCAATGCATCTAAATACTTTTGCATTTTTAGTCACGTGGCATGATATTTTTTTCCTTCCCCTTCACTTTCTTTTTCTCCCTGAGAGCATGTAATGCAGCATTATTGCTAGACAAGGAATCATTTATGGCATAAAGTTGCCTTGCTTTAAGACACTAAAGGTACTAACCGTTATGCATTATGAGCTGTAGACTTTTTCAGTTTACATACATTTATCATATGGAAGGGCAGATAATAGGTTGCCATTGTCTCTGGCACAGAGAATATAAATAAAGCCAACTGCCATTCAGCGGGCCAAATTTATGTATTTGTTTATTTATTTGTTGTTTTTGTTTATTTTTTCCTTGTTTGCAGACTAAATAGAATGTAATGAGAAAGAATAAGAGAAGAACTTTTATTCTTCTAGCCTATAAATACCATGGTTATCTCATGGAGTAAAGTCAGGGTTAATGAATGTTTGCATTTGTGGCTGATCACTCATAATGTGAATAGTGTGTTTTGACGAGGGTGGCAGCATGTGACTCCAGAGTGCTATTCGTGACTTTCTGACCCTAAGCAAATCATTTAATCTCTGAATATCTCTTGACAGAGTTTACAGTTCCATCTGTAAATAGGGTAAGTTAACATTGTCCTGCTTGGAAGTCTGTCATGAAGCTTTAATTCATCAATATTTGTGAAACACTTTGAGCTGCCATATAAATACAAGTCATTAATGTATCTTACCTAAAAATCTATTTAGGTTCAATCGTAATACAGATGTCTTCTAGATAACTTTGTTCTATTGTTAACAATCTTAAAAAATCATTCCGAAAAGAGTTTATGAAAGGGTCTACTGAAGTTGAGTGCATCTTAAAAAGAAAATATAAATCTCCTTAATGTTTTGACTGCACTCATAAATGAGGAATGTTGTTCTGCAGTAATTCATACCAGATCTGTGGACACACATTCACATGCCTTTGTATTAACCAGAGTGCACAGTGTGGAATGTACACCAGCTTCATAGTTTTTTGCTTGCCTTATGCAAGCTGCAAGAGGACAAATAATGTAATTTGGCTTTGAAGACCGAAGAAAAAGAAACTACTTTACAACTGCACTCTGCTTTAAAACGATGGGACGTTGTACTTGAGTAAGACCGCAAAGATGGAGCCTTTAGGTAACAATAATGGAAACTTGCTCCCTCTGTGTGCTTTACCTCTAACTATTGCCACTTCTTCCTTGTTGTCCCCATGTCACTCTCTGTCTTTTCGTCTCATTAAAGTCAGCCCAGATGCTGCAAGTATATGCTACTGTCTTGGATATGGGGTATAGGTTTCATAAAAGCCGTATAATTGGGGCCCTTATCTACAAAGTCTTCAGTGCCTAAAGCCTCCTCTGTAATGCTCTGGCTACACTGTGCCTAACACAACAGACCTCTGATGAATATTAAAAAATAATGTTAAAAATAACAATGGAAAGTAGTTGATTGGTCAAAATATCTACATGGAAGCCTGAAAGTTAGATGTAGCCAACAATATTCAACCTCATAATTAAATTACTTGTAAATACGTATGGATCTATTAATGCCTTTACTATCTGATTTCAAAAGATTCAGAGTGTTCAAGAAGATAACATTTATGTGAGTAACTTTTTGTCATTGAGTGGATACATTCAACTAGAACTGCCAGACAAAAGGGCTGTCTTCGAGAGCTCTGAGGAGATTGTGCATATGGGAAAAGCCCTCAGACACTGCATGTCATTCTTTCACTCACATTTCGCCCTCTCCACGACTTTGTCTTTCCATTTTTTCTACTTTCCTTCTTTCCTGTTCCCTAGAACAGGCTTGCAGCCACCAGTGAACTAGAACTGCTGTGTTACTGATGCATGACCAACTATTTCCATCTCTCTCTCCTAACAAGTGGAAAGCAAGAACAATACCGTACGGGTCTTCATCCTGTGTAAATCTGCAAAATCGTAATAGGCTTAACGATACTATATTGATTTACACCAAATAAGAAATTAGTCTCTCATTGTTGCAGACTGCACAAAAGCATGAAAACATCCTTTTTGCTAGAGTCTTGTTCACATATGTGTTTATTAGCATTTTCCGCTTTCCTTTTAGTTGTACATTTTACTATGAGTGTCAAGACCCTGGTTGTTAGTAATGTGGAGATTTATCTTGGCCCATTTCCAGGGTGACACCTAAGAAAGAGTCATTTCGAGGCGCTGACCTGTCCTATGTTATTTCATATGTGTGAAACATCAACATTTTTACTCCTTTGGTGTTTCCTCAGAACACAGAGGTACATAAATGGTTGGAGTCTTTAATAAATAGACATGTGTGGGTGCTGTTTTTATTGGTATGATGCCGGTGTGATAATGAAAGCATCACAGTTATACAAGGCACCTGGGAGCAAGTAAGGGAGAAGGAAAGAACTGCGCAGTATAAAGCAGTCTTTTCTCTCATAAATAGCTGGCTGAAAAATAAATCGGTGAAATATAAAAATATGGCAGTGTAAATGTGTGTGTGTATGCATATGTGCGTGTGAGTGACGGTAGGTCCAGCAGAAAACTGGCTTTGAGACCTAAATGCTAAACTACCTGAAGTGGAGAGGTTATAGTTTATTCCCAGCTCTGCTTACTGGGTCACAGAGAGCAGCTGGAGCAGAAAATTGTATGCAGAAGGGAGTGAGAGGCTATGAGGGTGAGGCTGAGGGGTAGCGCTGACTCTGGTGGCTGGAGAGAAATAAGTGCTGGGTAACCTGCAGACAAAATGTGCTTTCCTGGTGGTGCGCTGGTGGAAAGCCTGGCCAGAGGAAAGGGCTTGTAGCAGTGTTGAAGTGACTTTATGGGAGAGAGCTAGCAAAATGTCTGTGTACAGATAGTAAACTGACTGAAAGGGTAAGACAGATAGGAAGTCTCTTCTGCAGATATTTCACGTGCTGGCTAGAGGAGGAATGCACTAAGGGAAGAAATATACATTTTTAATGACTGCAAATGGGATAGAGCTCAATGTTACATTTCTTTTGTAAGACAGCAACTCGTTCCCCGCTGTTGGGGCATTTCTTCCATACAGAAATAACAAAAGGAAAACTTGGCTTGTTACCATGCTTTCCCGAATTAGCATGTTCTATAATTGTTTTCCACATTGTGATCTATTCTCGTTGCAGTTAATAGTTTCAAATATGGATTACAAACCTCAAAGTTTTGCGGTCTATACTGAATGTAGGTGATATGGATATATTTTCCTTTTTTACTCATTTAGACATTTTGGTATATCCAGGAATCTGAATAGCAGACAGTTCCTTTAAATGAGAAGGGGAAATGTGAGGTGTGTAGGAGAGGGAGGGCCTAATTTTAAGTGCTAGTCAACTGCAACCACTGATAATCTGGAGCCTGTTCAAACCCATTTAGAGAACCGTTGAATTTTTAAGTGCCTTTTGATTCTCTCTTTCATTTATTTTAACTGATCTGCAGGGATTAGGAGCTTGGTAGGGGAACACCATAATGCTTGCCAAAATGTGTGAATAATTAGAACGCCAACGATGTGTGCCAGATAGGAGGGGAGTATTCACACTTCTGATTAGATTCACTGAAATACTGTTGTAAATCATGGCTGCCAAGGTAACTTAGAGCTGTGTTAAGTTTCTGCTGCCACAGGAGCCAGCTGTGGAGAATCTGCCTCCAGGCAGAGATGGGGACATTTTGAGTAGAAGATTTATTTTCCTGTGAAGCAGGAAGGGCGGAGGTTTGAAGGTGTGGTGTCACACAGGTTGTGCAAACAAGTTTTAGATGCTAACACCTATATGCTTACTACTGAAAATCAGGTGAATAGAGGACAGGTTACTGTTCAAAAATCTGTAGGTTCACCAGCGTTATGGGAGCCTTTGCATTTCTCACACCAGACTTTTGACAAATATCGGTAGTGGGTACAATGGCCTAGGAAAAAAAAGTGATA
Organism: Haliaeetus albicilla; assembly: GCF_947461875.1. NCBI lineage: Eukaryota > Metazoa > Chordata > Aves > Accipitriformes > Accipitridae > Haliaeetus > Haliaeetus albicilla. The sequence continues at coordinate 11,347,636 of NC_091491.1, forward strand.
TAGGGTTTATCTGGCATCCCTTTTCCTAATCTGTAGCCCTCAGGGAGTTGCAAGGAAGAACAGCCTCTTCCTGATGCTCTGCAGCACTCCTGCATACAGACAAAGTGCAGTCTTGCCATCATGGTCCTGCCTCTCCACTGCCCTGTGTTCACCCAAGGGCTGCCTGGAACAGCTGTTGGCCACCAGATTGCAATGCTCAGCAGGTATTTTACAGGCAGTTTATATTATTGATGCAGAAAGTTCATTAGACTCCCAGATACCATCTTTAAAATATATATATATATAATTTGTTCATAATTGTGCCTTTCCTTTCATGTGATCCGTTTCCACACATTTTGTCCCAAAGACAACATGCATCAGCGTCAAAAGGAGAAAATGGGAGTCTGTGTTCTCAAATGAGGGGCTGAGTGAGTGCTAGAGCTCACTGGAGCATTAAATCACACCTACAAGCAGTTCAGCTTGCCCTTGTGATCTTAACAAGTGCTACGCTTGCCAAGGAGAGAAAGCACACCTCAAAGTTAACGGATGGAAATTCCATGTGAATGAAGCATGCCCGGGACAGTAGCTCATACAGTCTTGAGGAGCTCCAGCTGTCACGTTGCCCCTGGACATTCTGGTTTGGGAGATGGTGCGGGGCATGTCTGTGCTGGAGGGGCTATATCTGCTCACTTCAGTAAGCCTCCAGCACTGCTGTGTCCTGAGCACCCAACTCCAGGCCAAAATAACCCTGTCTGTACATAGCTCCCAGATCTCCCTTCTTGCACTTCCTTTGGAGTGTACCTGCGTGAGAAGATGGAAAGCTCAACAGCAGCAGAAGCAAAGTCACATATCCCAGTTCCTGATGTCTCCAGCCCCACTTCCTCTGTCAGGTGTGTAAATAAAGGCAAGCCCAGAGGTAGAGGTACTGAGCCCGCAGGGTTTTTTCTAAAACTGCAAGTCCAGTATGGATGGGTTGGGTGCAGGCTGCAGGGGGTGGAATAGATGGTGGAAGAGATTTGGGGGGGCAGCCTTGGCATGGAGTCACATGGTATTTTCTTCTTGTCCATAAAATGCTCTAAAACTGTTCTTACAGCCGGCATAGCCTATACAGAAGTGTAATAGTGGAAGGTACTGTAGAGTCAGGGCATCATTCATGGTGAAGGAAAGTGCAAAAATCTGGTGAATAGCATGAATTGGGGACTTACATGGAAGTGTTTGCAAGATTTGATTGAAAGGAGGGGAACTTCGTGTTGCTATTTCAATGATTTAGAATTTTTATTGATTTTGCCTCCCTTTAATATGAAGCTTTTGTTTCTTTTGCTTTTAAATTGTCATTCTTTAATCACAGTCAGTTTTAATCATGCCATTTTCCTGGTTTAGTATGCCATTTTCCTATTTTGCCTCTTAATTTCCCTTTTTATAAATGGATTGCTTCAAAAACAAAAATTTTAAATAAATAAAATTAATTCAAATCTATATCCTTCTTTCAAAAAGTCTAGAAAGATAGCAAGGAGAAAAGTCTTTTTTAAATAAGAAATGTTTGTTATTCTGGTGTTTGCAGAAGCTAATGTAGCACGTATGAATAGGGCAAGGTTTCTTCTGCCGTAGTAACAGCTTTGTAGATCAGTGCAGTGTTGTCTGGAGATGCCCTTGTGTCTCTCCTCTGTGAGATAGAAACCCCCTTTGAAGTGAAACAGCAATACAGAGTACAAGGGTAAAGGATCATGAAACAGGACATGACAGAGGATGGCTTGTAACCCAAATGGAATGGAGAAAATGAGCAACACATGAGGAATGTAAAGAGAGGGGAGAGACACATCAAAATCACCTAACCATCTCTGATGTCTTTAGAAATTGAGAGAGACAGAAGAAATAATACATATAACTCCCTTTAAATCACAAAAACTGTTTTTCACAATTCAGTGGAGGTATGAAGGAGATTTCTGTGGAAGGCTGTGATCCTTGTAAAGTCCCTGTGAATCACTCAGTGCAAATTAACATTTGGCAAGGGGAAGAAAAAATACCTTCAGCATTGCTTGGCCTTTTAACTAGGTAGACAACTTGTTCTCACAATGAAAGTGTTCCTCTGTAAAAGGTCACAATCAATATTTGGCAACTTTGGTGTGATGTCCTCTCTCCTTTGTGTCTTATGTACCCAGTTTTACCTGTCAAAACCAGTTTAACAAATGGCAATTCATCTTGCTGTTGGAAGCCAAGAGAGTCTTTGTTCTCCTTTGCCACTCCTACCCTTCCACACCTGCTGCAGGTGCTCTGAGCGTAGGGTTATTTGTTGTGACCGTGCACAAATAGCTTGAACTGGCACGCAGAAATATTTGCGTGAGTTCAAATTTTGTATCCAGACATCTGACTTCCGATGGCAATAAATCGGTGAGAGGTTTTCCTGCTTGGCTTCCTGCCTTGATGTTGTCCATCAAAAGAAACTATGCCTGGTAGAAGTCTGTTTAAAGACATTTTTTTCCTTTGTGAATCTAACAGACTGAGTGTCATCATAGTAGTAAGGATAAGAAGAAACTCTCCTGATGAACAGGTTAGTGGTAGGTGCCTTTGGGTGGATGCCTTCTTCCAGTAGTTGTTGACAGGATACTGGGCTAGATGGACCCTTGTTCCCACCTCCAGCAGCTCCTGTGGTTCATCTTCCTCATTTTCCATATTGATCCATGTGAAAGGGTGGCTGGGAATTCTGAGGTACTGCTGCTTCTTCGAAAAGAATTGAAAAATGGTGCTTTAAAAAAAAAATGTTTTAATTTAATAAATTTATACATTGCAAGAATGTGCCTTACATATTTCAAAAGATTGATGGGTATGAGTCTTTTCTGCCAGCAGTATTAGTGATTTTACTGCAGTCGCGCTGGTATGAGTTAATCCTAAATGAGGAAAGTCTCTGTGCCCTAAGTGCGTAGCATTTTTAAAAAGAGGCATGAGGGTGATATTTTTAACAAAATCACTTTTAACAACTGGATTTTACCACTGCCACGTTTTGAAACCCCAGCTCTGCCTCTGAAATCCTGCTTTATACAGAAAAAGGTACTTGCTGTCCACTCACATTGGCAGCAGCGTGCGAGTTGCTAAGGATGATGGAGCCTAGGGCTTTGCTGGTGGGGAATATTTTCCACATCCCATCTGCATCCCTGTAGAACTTGACCATTAGTCAGGCTACTTCTAAATGATGCATCTCTTTTAGAGATTTCTACTGATAACAAATGAAAGAGCATTTTTTTTCCTTACCTCATTATGCAGGCAGCTGTGTGACAGCATTCTGACAAACTGTGTTATCTCAGGCTTCCAGCTGCAAGCTGTTCTCATCAATACTGCTGTGAACTGTTTCCTACTAACCCTTTCGCCTTTATGCCCGTTTTTATCAAAATTTAATTTTAATGTGAGGACAGCCAAATATAATGCCAGATGTGGGAAGCAGATAGTTTCCTTTGTATAAGAACATAGCAGGGGAGGTCTTCTAAAGGACCAGCCACACAGAGTGCGGAGGGACTGTGCTGGAATCATTATGTTTGATTCCTGTGGATTATTATTTTTTTTATTATTATTATTATTCTAAAGTTGCCATTTCAACCTTTCCTCACATTTGCCTTGGCACTGAGCTGGAAAGAGAAATTAAACAACAACAAAAGAGCTATAATTTAAAAGAAAATAAAAAAGGAAATGTGCATCCCTTGGTCCAAGTTCGCAGTGTGCTGGAAGGTGCTCAGTCTGCTTTTCTGTTGACTCCTTTCAGCTGTTCTGATGTACCAAAGAGAACTGTAAAACAGCTGCAGGAAAATCTTGTTTGGCATCTACTGAAATTACTATTTCTGAAAAATGTGACCTCATTCCCTCAGGTGGAGCACCCCAACCTCGGTTAGGGAAGGTACAAGCAAATCTATGTATGCTCAGGATACAGAAGGATAGAATACATTTCCCTGTAGCACTGGGTTGTTTTTGCTTAGTTTACAGCACAAACAGAGCTGTATTTTGACAGATAGGCTGAATGTTGTTGAAGAATCAGTTCCAGTTTTGCTCAATTGCAAGTGAAAAGAGCCAAGCAAAAACCAAGCTGCCCTTCTCAATTTTTATCCTAATAAGCAATGAAAAAAGAAAACCAGTTTGAGAGAGGAATGTCCCTTTATCCTCACATTTTAGTCATTACTGTCATCGTCATAAGTAATAGCTTCATGCTGAGGCCTCCAAACTTATTCTCTATTTACCATTACCTACAGGAATTTCTCTGGCGAGACTGATTTAGGTGTGTAAGGCTCCCCATCACCCCCAAGCCATAGCACAAAACAGCCTAACACAGCTTGCGTACACATTTTATTTTGGGTTGTTACTTTCCAGTAGGGTATTCTACAGTTAGCCGTAACCTCGCTAAATGAGTGGCGTGTAGGATCATGTTTGACTTCTTGCGACCCTGTAGCTTTTAGAATGATTTTAACTCATTTATAACATTGAGCAACTATTCATCGCACTTTAACAAATGAAGTTACAGTCCCAAAAGAATTAGTTTCATGCTCTTGAGTGGTACAGTAATTTATTAGTCCAAGAATTCTAGTAATTTAGTACTCTATTTTAAGTAGTTCAAGCCAAATTAATGGGATAGTTTTCTTGTAGGAGTAATGTCATCTATACCTATATATAGAAAAGCTCTCATGTTAATAGGTTTATATTATTTTAAAATAGACACATAGGTGTGCAACACGTTTGTGTTGATTTAGGTACTTAATGCAGGCCCCACTGGCCCAAATTACTGCTTTGCTCTGGCTGTTTGTTGTACCCTCTCACAGACATGTGCACACATGCTTTTAACCAAGACAAAGAAAATGCAGTTGTGTCTAACAAGGAGAGTGGAGTAAGATGTAAGTTTATTGAATAAGGGGGAAAAAATCACGTTAACCCCATAAAATAGGCAAGGTACACACTTGGAGGACCTTCTTTAAAGCTATTGTGGAAAAATATCTGTTCTTGTCAAAAGCTGTCCTGCATTGCTAGTGAAAAGGTATTAGGTGCAGGTGTCAAACATGCCTAATGAGGCATGAGGAGTCGACAGCAAAATAACAGAGATTATAGGTACAGAGGATTGTGAATGAAGTGTGAATAGCAGCCTGGATGTATGACTGACACAGAAAAGAGGAGAAGACAGGCAAGAAGAAAGAAGATCCATCACTCACTTAAGGAGAATGGACATTTTGAATCACTTGATTGATATCTTCCCATCCAGTAATCCTACAACTTTTAAGATCTACATTTAAAAATAACCTAAATTGTTCCTCCAAGAAATCATGAGTTTATTATAGGTCTTCAGGGTATTTTGCCTAACTCTGAGAGCAGAGGAGAAACATAATAAATGGCTCTCTGTGTGTGTATTAGCACATAGAAAGTTCAGGCACACCAATCTGCTTTGTCAAATTAACAGCCTGTTTATGAAGTTTAAAAATATTCAAGTGGCTGTATTTAAAACCAAAACTCTTACTCATTCCATTCATCATCTAGAAGTAATTTATAGTTAAATTGTATGTAACAGCCTCTCCATTTCATCTGGAGGCAAATACGAAGGCCAATTTTTAAGGAATTGTTTCAGGGAAAGTTGATGTTCCTGATTTTTTTTATTGCCTAGCCCTCCTCTCCATCTGTTGCTTTCTTCTGTTGGATGGAGTCAAAAAGTCTCTTTATGTCTAAACCATAAATCTAAAATGCTTAAGATATGAGCAATTTCATAGATGAAATTCCAAATGTTATTGGTGTTATGAAAATGTCTGGACAGCTAATGTCAGAGTTAAAACCTATTCCTGATATATTTCCATCTGAACATAAAACTCCATGATAATAAGCTGTTGTGCCTTTCTTTGGTCTCCATCTAAATGAAACAGCAGGGTAATATTTAAAGCTCGTATCAGTGAGACAGAATACCTTGCCTCTTGGCTAAGAAAAATAATTATCCTGCTCAGATAATTCATGCTGTTGGCACATTCAGAAACAGCCTGGGGGCTCAGTCTTGCTTCCTTTGAACTCGGTGGGAGTTTGGGGATTGACTTGAATGGGAGGAGGTCCTTGGTCTCTGGGTATATATTGTACCGTCCAGGTCTTTTTTGGTCTGTATATTACTGCTCTGAGCATCCACGGCCAAATGCAGAGCCTTAGCTACAAGGCCTGTTGTGTTTTCTTTGCTGGGTAAAATGAGCAGAATCTAGACCTTGATGGATTGACATGGGACAAGGGGGGAAAGACAGAGAAACCCAATTTGTCCTTAGCTAAGCAACACAAAAGGATTGCTGTGACCACTGCTAAAATCAGGTAGTTTCTGGCTCATTTTGCCAGACTGCTGGGAGGGAGACATCCCTTTTATTTTCACAGTTATGGAGAGGGCAGTTTGGTGCAGCCTTGTCTGGTCCCAGCATGGTGCCGACGCTTCTCCTGTGGCTGTGGGGTATCAGTGCACATCCCGCGCTCCGATGCGGCCAGGAGTAATTGCCTGATTGAACGTGGCAGCAGATGGCTTCCCCCCCCGCCCCTTTTCCCTTCAGGTTTTCAATACATGAATAACAAAAGTTATTTAAAAACAACAACAATAACAATAATAAACCCCTCCAACCCACACCTACAGGGAATTGTTTCCCCTCAGGATAGATAGATATATAAATGAAGTAATAGGTAGACCGCCTCCATTTTGGGGGGGGCTGGGAGGGGTGTTGACTGCTGTTTGCTTATACCCCAGCGGTGTTAACAAGCGGTAGATTGTTAGTGACAATCACACACTCTCTGGCACTTAAAGCAGAAGGCTTGATTTAATCGCAGAGCTGTCATTTATTATTCTGTTGTGCTATTCCACAAGGGGAAATGACTGATCAAGCGCCTGCTCCCCAGAGCAGAGGGCTCTTTTTTTTTTTTTTTTGTTATGTCTAAATCCTCAATACAAATTGCAGTATTTCTGGACTCCCAGCGGGACCCATTAGTGCCTGTGGGGCATTAAAGATCATTAATAGTGCTGTCAGATGGGGGGAGAGAGAGAGAGAGGGAGGGAGGGAGAGACGGAGGAAGCCAGCAAGCCAGCCAGTTGCTTAGCTTTCTCAGAAATCGGAAATTAATACATCTGCTTCATTAATACTGGCCTGTGTTTGATGTTTGTTAGCTGGCAACTTTAATGATGTAGGTTAGCACCAGTCGGGCGCTTGCATGAATTGGATTCTTTCAATTACCTAAAGTTCCTTTTGCCCATCCTCCACCCCCCTCTTTCTCTGCCCAAAAAGTCAGCCCTTAATTAGCAACTCTAAAAGAAGAGGAAGAAGCAGGAAAAAAGGCTGGGTTTTTTCCTTCCCCTCCCCAAGTGTGACAGCCACGATTTGCAACCTTGCCTGTATCCCATTAACTGTAGCTCTCTTCCAAGCATTTAACTGTATGGTAATCGAGAAGAAATGTTTTAATCACTGTGAACAACATGTTAATCAGTGCTGTGTCTGAACACTAGGTATTAATTGGGTTAGGGTAAAGTGCTAATGTTTGCATCCAAGAATGCTGCTATCGAGTGCAAAGAAGACACAGACTTAGTGCTATTGGCAGCTAGTAAACCCAAGGCAGCTTTGACTGGCAGGGTGACAGGGAGTAAGGAACGGGTTCAGCCCAACCACAGCATAGATGGAATTGCCTTGTGTTCCTAGTCTTCACCTCCCTTCCCTTGACCAGCTGTTGCGTCCAGCAAAGTTTATCCAAGACTTCTCTGACACTTTTTCTGACACGCTCAGTAGCCCCACTGTCTTTGCTTGGATAAGTCCTAGCACAGGGACTGAGGTCCTTCTTGCATGGTTTGTGGATCTTGTCAAGAATATACAAGAGCAGTCTTCTCTAGATATGCTCCATGCATTGATCTTACCTCACTGATCCCTATGCATCGTGTAACTTCCATTGCTTCAGGGATTTCAGAATGGAGGTCTGTGGGCTATATCCAGCCTGCACAATGGTGCTGAGATTGTCTAGTGGGAGTCAGCATTGCTCACCTAACCTATGGCATCTGTTCGTCTTAGAAAATCTAGGTGAGAGACCCCGCCTGCGGTTGCATCAGGAGAGAGGAAAGCTGGGTTGGCTCTCAGTAGCTGCCAAGGTGCTGCTGCAGCTTTCTGGAGGGCTGCTGAGGAGAAAGGCGGAAGGCATGACCTGAGGTTTTGTGGAAGACTGTGGTAGATAACAGCCTTGTCCTGCTGTAATGCTGCTTCTGTCTGACATCTGGATCATGCCTCAAGACTGTCACTCCCTTCCTGTCTTCTCCCTGCTCCCAGAGGATATTAGCTGGTAACCACTCTTCCAGACCTGGGAAGCCGTTACATTGAAGAAATTTCCATTGAAAGCATTCGCAAAGCAAGAGAGGTGCTCTTCCACCTGCAAGCCATCATGCAGGCAGTGTGGTCAGCAGTGGGCTGAAGTTGGGTCTGATGGGACCATGGCAGTATAGAAGCAGCAGTAAAAATAGGAGTGAATTTCAAAGGCAAGATAGATTGTCTCTGGAGTGGATTTTGTTTTGTTTGTTCCTCTCGGTGTAGTTTCAAAGTGCAGGTGCAATGGCTCAATATGAAAAATTAGTTGTTTTCCATGAAGAATCCACCACTAGTGGAAGTCATTCTGTAAAATGGTCCAGCAGTAGCCATTTATACCAGTGACTGATTTATGCTGTTTAAGAAAGACACCTCCCTTGTTACTCAATTAGCCATGACCCATTTGCAACAGGGATTCTGGGGGATGCAACACGTATAAAAAGAAAAGACAGATTGCTTTGGTTTTGGCAATTGCCTTCTCTTTAGGGCTTAAACTAGACTAGAGGAGATTACACTAAAATCCAGAAAAGAATTTATTTTTTCCTCATGTCCCCAGCAGTTTTCCTTGTTGCAGCTGGTCTAGGCAAATCTTTAAGAACAAACCCCAAATAAATAGGTGATCAATGAAGAGACTAGGAGCCAGTTTCTGGCAGAGATCATCATTAGGTAATCCCACTAGTCAAAGTTTCAAAACCTTCTCAAGGTTAAGCTTTGTTTGTGTCACTTTGTACACACTTGTTGTATCTTTGAAGACCCTTGAGGAAAAAGTACCATTGAATGGGAGGCACTGGACTGAGATTCATAGCCTTGGTTGGACTCCCAGCTCTGCCCCAGCATCTGTGTGATGCAGATAAATCAAGGCTAGACTATCAGAGTTATTTAGGTACCAACTCCCATAGAAATGGAGTTGAAGGGCAAAACTCGCACGAGGTTTTACTATTTCTAAGATGAGGATGCTTCTCTCTCTTTCTCTTGTTGTGGCCTTTTAAACTCTGAGGGTGTGCTTGACACATCATGTCCTGCCGAGAAGCAGGGTGTAACAACGGTGGCATGCTGCTCAGCATGCACGTCTCATGTCTTTGAACATCAGCATGTGGCAGTGTGCTGCTGTACCCTCCGGTCTTCAGCCGGTCTCACGGGGAGTGCTGTAGCTCTGCTGTCTCGACCTCGCTCTGCTGAGCTGGGGCAGCAGCAATGCTTCTGGTCTCTTCCACAGTGAGGGACCTGCCCTCTGGTTGGTACTGGTGTAACTGAAAGCAGACCCATTTAATTTCAGGTGTTACCCAGTTTAAAACTCATTGTCGTCTATTCTAACATGCTCAGTGTTGCCTTGTGATGCTAAAACTGTGCTGTGAAGGCTCATGTTGCTTCCTCACATCTCTGCTCTCTCTGTTTTAGCGGGAGTTTTCTATTACACGTGCCACATATTTTTTCTTGTGTCATCATACGGTGTGAACAACCTCCTCTCTTTAGTGACTTCATGGGAAAAGTCACAAATTCAACTTTAATACTGTATTACTAAAACACAAGGTTATGTCAGATGTAGGTTATTCCGGTGCTGATATTCTTTCTATCAGACGAAGAAGAACTAAGGCAGTGGTTCCATGGAAGGTGAATCTTGGTTTAGGCACTTAATTCTGGATTTTAAAAAATCCATGGTCATATGACATGAAGTGCTAATGTGCTAGAAACCCTGCTGACTCAAATGTAGTAAAAAATTTAAAAGTGATAACTTTGTCCTGGAGGACTGCATGCTGGATCAAGTATTGTCATCCTGATCTCGCTGTGGATCAGGCATCACCTTTGCCCCCACAGCCAAGATAGAAACATAAATATTTCTTGCTAGTTTGCTCCTGCCCAATTCAAATAAAATATTCATTCCTAGAAGATATGACAAAGTGGTCATCTTATAGTAATGAATATGAAAATATGGCCTGGTACTTCCAGCATTTAAAAACATTCTTCATAGGATGATACTAGTGTGCATTTTTTTCACAGATTTGAATTTTTTTCAGCAAAGTATGCTGATACTCTCATCCTTCTGTTACAAGTAGAGGAACTGAGGTATGCTATGACTTCCCCAGTGTCCTATGATAAACAGGGGCAAAGCCAGGTTTAAAATCTGCAAAGCCATTCTGTGCTCTGCCAACGAAGTAGTTATGCTTTCTCCTTTGGTTTA
>NC_091491.1:11363105-11393105 GCF_947461875.1 Haliaeetus albicilla
TAGTCGGTGGAAGCAGTGTGTGTTTTGTTAGGAAGGTGGAATCGGCATCTCTCAGTTGGACACATTTACTCTCTGAAAAGCTGGCAAAACACTTGACTTGCCAATTCCCTTGTTTTCTTTGTAGTTCACAACACCATCGTAATGTGAAATGCGATGACAACAGAGCTCAGCAAAGAGAGCTGGCTAAGGCCAGAACAAATGTAGCTGAACAGCTCTTTCTGTTTTTCCTAGGACCTTGGAAATTTCCAAATGTTAGTTTTGGGTCCTATATTTGAAAAGACTTCCTAAGGCTATTTTTTTCCCGTTCTCGTTTTCCTTGCTTAATTCACAATCACATTAAAATACTTTCCCACTCTGGACATGAATGGCATGAGGTTGATGGATTTTGCTTAGCTGTAGACCCATGTTGGCAAAGGACTTCAGCCTACATACAATAGTTCCTATTCATAAAGACATGGTGCAGAGAGAAGTGGGTGTGCATGCTGATGCAGAGCTGGGCAAAGACTAAGTTATTTTGCCCATAACACTAAGCAGGTTTCAACTGTGGAGAAGTCCAGTAGTTGAAAATTGCTCCCTAGTAGAAGTCCAGGGGAAGGCCACAGGACAGGTTGAACTTGATGCCCAACATGCACTTAGGGGATTTTCACAAGGGAAGGAACAAGACTGAAGAGGAAGGTACCAATTTTAGATGCCACTTCCCAAAACAAAGCAGCTGCATGTTCTCTGGCCAAAATGAGCCATAAGTGTTACAATTTTGCTTTGTAATAATGATAACAATAATACATGCAGGGAGCAAAAAGTGTTGTAGGATTCCCTGAAGCTCAAGAGGGTTTCCTTTGGTCCATGGCTTTACTGATTTGCTGCAGAACTGTAGCTGGCAATGAGACATATTGACAAACCATTGAGGTATGGAAGCGTAACTCTGCTTTCAGGTAAATATTTATGGGTATAATATTAATGCTGCACTTTACACATGACTCTGAATGTGCAGCATAACTCAGAGAACTGTTATGTTTCCCATTCCTTAATTTTTTGTAAGTATTTGATATGATCATAGGGAAGGAAATAGAAGGAGATTGTGAAGCTGCAGCTGACACATAGACAGTTCTAGAACAAGCATTACAGACTGATTTTCCTTACGGTTTCCTGTCTTGTGCTGCTTTATGAAGTGAATTACATTGTGAGCAGAGTCACAGCAAGACATTTTGATGTTCAGAGCAGGTCTTTGCCTGTCGTTCCAGCTCATTCCAGTAATCCCCTCCTCCTGTGTGAATTGTACTTCCAGGGTGGGCCTTGGTGTGTTTGTCCTGTTTTGGTAATTTCCTTGACCCACTCTGGTCGCAGCCCTGCTGAAGATTGTTTTCCATGCAACTGTCATAGAAAATAAGGCATCTTCTTCGTTAATGAGTCTCGTTAACAAAATTTATTTCTTGTTCATATTTTGATGCAAATTACACTTTTCAGCTGCTTTATAGATTGTATTGCTCAGTCTGGTTACCTAAAATCATTTCTAAAGCATTCCCCACCCAGCAATGTAGCAAGGCAAGGGACGAAAGAGGCAATTGCTCCAGCACGTCCATAAGAGTGCAGTGCCAGATAACGTGGAACATAAAGGAGTGTGATCCAACCCGGCGGGGTGAATCTGTCCTGAAGCTTCCAGTGCAGGTTTGGCAACAGAGAGCTTTATTCTTTCTCACCTCACTTAGCAAGGTTGCTCCGGGTACTATAACATCTCCTGATGGCCTCATCCATCCACTGATTTCTACAGGTTGTCCCTTCCTCCTCTGTTCTGTGCCCATGTCAGCTCATGAACTGGGATAAATGACTGTGATGCAAGCTCTGCTTTGCAATTTGTGGCATGCCTTGGCTGACAGTGGTGCCAGATGGCTTTCAGGGACAATCCTTGAGCAGATCCAAGAGCATGTGACCAGCATACAGAGCTGTTCTTGAACAGCACTGTACATATTGGCAGAGAGAAAAACTCACTTGGAGCTTATGGAGCATATTGGCAGGGGCATCGGAGCTCACCTAGTTCCTTGCTGTCTGACAGGCTGGCCAGGAAATGGAGGTTGGCTCACATCTGTGGGACTGCTGCAGGAAAGGACAGAAGGACATGCCAGCAGGGTCCTGCTGACAGAAGATTAGCAGTCTGGCTTGGCTGGCAAGGTGCTGCTGGGTGAACCTCAGCAAGCAGGGATATTGCCTGCAAATGATATGGCTCTCGGGTGAAAGTTCCGTGGTGGTGCGCAGCCATCATGAGAGAGGGTGCTGCTGTTTCTACCCACTAGAAGCAAGCAATGCACCAGCCACAGCATGTAGGCACAGGAGATGGAGGGACGGACGGGAAAGACCAGTGGCCTTTCCAGCTGACCTTGGATTGCCCTTGCAGCCCAGAGTCTGCAAACCAAGACGGCTGCACCACGCTGGTTGTCTCCTTTCCCAGCATTATCCCTCTTGCCTCAGTGGCCAAGAAACAACTAGGCATGGCTATGTCGGCTCCGCATTGTTCCACTTAGCGTGGAAATGCTTTGCTTAGGACTACAGTAGTTTTAAGTTAATTGAGGGTTGTGAGTACATGTCGTAAAGTGGGCCCAAGTCTTGAAGTCCCTGTGTTATCTTCACTTGGTTCTCCTCAGAAACAGTGGGACTTGTGCTTTGGTAAAATCTGAGCAAGAATTTTAGGAAAGGAGACTACAGACCTGCTTTCCTCTGGAGCAGAGCCTCCTATGGATATCGCTTTTGCCTCCTCCTTAACCATTTTTGTCATTCTGGTCTGCCTGGCAATGATATTTTACATCTGGCATTACTTTAATAATAAAAATAAAAAAGAGGAAAAGATTTCTTGATAGCTGTGTATATACTTGATACAATCTCCTTTCACTGAGTGTAAGGCCATTGGAGGAACGGGTTATCTCAGGGCTGCAAACCACCATTCTATTAGTCTGTTTGAAGTTATCTAGAAAGCCTGTTTGAAATATAGCTGCCTTCTCCCCCTCCCACTCAACCTTCCTTCCCCTTAAATATATTTTCAGGCCCAGATCAAAACAAGACTGTACTGCAATACAAAAACATTGTTTAAAAGATCTTTACTCTGAGGTTTTATTTTTAGCCCATTCTGGTAAATGGGGCTGGTCCAGCTTGATTCTAACCTTTATGCAAATTTAACTATAATTCAGCACAATATTTATAAGATTCAGAGTTAATTAAATCCCAGTGGAGATCAGACCCTGTATGACCTCATTACAGTTATACACAACCGCCTAATTTCCCAGAACAACCGCTGAGTGGAGGGTGTGCTAATTTAGGGAGTGTATGGACATATGTACAGTCTAGATGTCTGTCTGTTACAGCTGAAGTGGCAAGATTACTGCTCCTCACTTTAACGAACTCCTATTGAAAATCACATTAGCTTTTGTTAATAGACTCTTTTTTTGTTCCGCTGGATCTTTAATCGATAGAAATAAAATTAAAGAGACGTTAATTATCAAGCCTTGAGTTCCTGAGCTGGAAGGCATTTTAGAAATGCAAAGTGTTATTATTGCTATTAATTTTATTAGATAGGCCTCATTTTTTCCCCTACATAATGAAGAATTTAGGTGGATTTCACCTGTGTGCAAAGGGGCTAGCTCAAGGCCCCTTGCATCGCTTAAGTCTTATTTGGGAGGCTTCAGAGTAAGGCTTAAATGATTCATGGGAGCAAGGATGGGAAGTTACCATCTGTGAGCAGCTCAAAATTAAATCAATCTTTGTGTCCTTTAGTACACGTGGTCTGGTATGTACAAAGACACATATGTATGTGCAAACGTGTGGGGTTTTTTAATTTTATTTTCAATCTGAATACTTCTGATCTTGTATGTTTAGTCTTCTAGGTTTTTGCCTGTTACTGCCATGGACACATGAAGGGTGGGAGTGGGTGTTTCTCAAGAGAGTGTTCATAGAAAAAACTCCATTCAGGGGAGTAGGAAGGAAAAATTGTGTTTGAATATATTGTAGTCCAAAGTTGACTGAGAAAAACATGATTTGATTGTAAATAGATTTCACTGTATTTGGATTAATTTCATTTGGGACAAAGCTTCACTACCTTTTCTATGAAAATGAAACACTGTTATCTAGTAAAAATATGGAATTACAATGTTTGGAGTTCTGTCATGCACGTTAAAAAGGAATTGTTTATGGTGGGTTTTTTGTGTGGTGGGTTTTTTTGGTGAAAAATCTCAGCAGGAGTGACTACAAGTAACTGTTTTTCAATCTGCAAAACCCCTTTATTTTCATAATCGCATTCAGAATGGAATCTTTCATTTTGATATTACTAACAAATCTCCGTTGTTTTGTTTGTTTGTTGATTGGTTGTTTTCCTTTAGTTTTCTTTCAGTTTCTTTTACTCATGAAAGGGATGAAGGGTAGGAACATGAGTTTCAGCTTTGTCAACATAGGTTTGCACTTTCAGCACGTAAATATTTTCACCAGTTTATCCACAACACATACATATATATTCCCACTAGCAATCCCACTTGCCATGAGAAGTCAGCAGCGTGCAGTGTTTGAATCTGATCTCCTTTGCAGTGATCCGTTATGCATTTTGATCAATAGATGCAAGGGCACGTGTGCAAAGTTCTTACAAAGTGTACAAAACAAAGCATATACTTGAGTTTGCAAAACAATAACGTCATTCCTTTATGCAACACTAGAGAAGAAGAAAATGAAAGTGCCATAATCTCCATTTGCACCAGGGAATGGACAGCATTCATAATAATTTCTTTGTTATTACTGGATATGAGTATGCTCCAGTCAGATAAAAGGGTAAGTAAAATGAACATGTTTTTGATGATCAGGAATGACATAGGCAAAGATAGAGCAAATAGAGTGACAGGGACTTTACAGAGCAGTGAATGATGGGACCTCTGATCTCCATGCCCACAACTTTGTATGATAGAAAAGGCAGCTGCAATCTGTTCCATTTAATGTGAGCTAAGCACAGCCCTCAGGCTATTTGTAAGCTGCCAGGGAGGTTTGCATTGCACAAAGTTTGGGCACCTTGCTGAATTTCGTGGTTGTAGCCGTGCTGCAGGATTTGACAGTTTAAAGGATAGAAAAGGGTGGGAAGTTTCTTAAATAGCTTTCTGCCAAATTAAGAATAGTACCCATATGCAGGTCAAAACTGCTTGGTGAATGGGGATTTCAAACTGTGGCATCTTTGTTCCCTTCCTCCAGGAACAAACTAAAAAGTGAGTCTGTGCCTGGGATGCAAAATGCCAGGAAAAGACCAGTGGATGAAGAATGTCATTGACACTAGTAGACATGTACAAAAACAAAAGCAAAAATCCCAGCAGGCCAGAGAGGACAAAGTATCTTTACCACAGAAGCACCCTTTAAGAGCTTTCTGAGGGCCTGTGGGGATTTTGTGGTGGTTGGGGGTTTTTTTAGGGTTTGCTTTATACGGCCTTCAGAGTTGCTCTAGTTCATTAATTTTTAACAATTTATCAGTATGGGAAGATAAATCCCCTGCAGTCCCTTTTAATATATTTTCTTCTTCTTTTCAAGTGAATGATTGATGAGTATCAATATAATTGTTCAATACAGAGTGGTTGCTAATGTAGGGACCCTGTTGCCTGAGGGTTCCTACCATAGTTTATAACCCCACGCAGATTGTCTGGTTAAGATCTTAAGTAGCCAAAGCTGTAAAAGTTTATGTATATGTGTGGGTGGGGGAATAGAGAGAGCTTACGAGTACACAAGGCACATTTCCATTAATCATGTTGCTTTCCTTCTGACTGCTGGATTGGGCAATGCATTCTTAGCTATGCAAGTTGGGTGGGGAAGAGTTTCTCTATGTTAATATGTGCCTCTGGAAAACAGGGCCCAAAGCTTTGGTGTTATGTGGAAGGAGTTTCATCGAGGAGAAAGTGTGATCTGCTGGTTGAGGCACAAGAGCAGGGATTTGGCTGGTACGGGTTCTGTTTTCATCCCTGCTGTGGATTTGCTGCGTTAGACCAAACATGCAGTTTGGTCACCAGCATGAATTACTGAGCTCCAGTGTGACAGGGTGAGTTGTTGCTACATCATATCAACCATGTACTTCTGCCCCCGGGGGCTGGAGCTCACAGCTACTCAAGCAGTCTTCCAGTGGTCTTCACACCGTTAAGACTCCTTTCACTTTGGATGCCGTCATCAATATCGAATTCCCATAGTTCCCTGGATCTCCAGGGACAGACGAGAGCCCCTTTTGGTAGGTGCTGAACAGTCACAAAACAAAGATAGTCCCTGCCATGATCTCACCATTTCAATGGAGGTAGGAAACAGATGGATGCACAGACAGAAGAGCGTGCAGGGAAGCAACGGAGACAGCGCTGGCCAGCACGCTGGTGGGCGGTCTTGACACGCCAACCACCAAACTGCTGTCAAGTATTTTTCGGTTTCATTTAGTATCTTGGGTCTTAAAGGAAGACAAATTGTAGAGCTGCATAGGAGCGTGAAAGGTCCCGGCACCATTGCAGGGGAGTGTAAGATGAGGACTAGGTGTGCAAGTCCCCCACACACATTGTGAAAGTTGTTGCGTCTCTGTAAGGCTAGCTCGTACAGCCAATGTGATATTAAGCTAAACGATATATAATCTAATGTCTTTGCTAGCCTTTAAAAGCAAACCTGAGTTAAAAAAGGCTTGAACATTTCCTAGACAGTTAATGCTAAGGAGATGCCAGTAGGGATTCTTACGCTTCAGATTTGCAACATGGGAGTCGAAGCAAAAATGAAGTAAATACAAATACTGTCTGGTGTTTCTTTACATTTGGAAATTTCCAGTTCTTATGTTTTTTAATTGCTTTTAAGGACAGATCTGTGGTAGGTTTTAAAAATAGATAATGAAAAAACCAAAGCTCCCCAACAGAATAGAAGAGAGTCTTGCATTTCAAAATCTGCATTAAATTCTTACAGTAACCTACATTTTTAGTAAATAGGGTAGTGGTAGTAAGATTACTCCTATAGCAACTGTGTATTTTGTGCAATTTTTCTACAGAGAAAGAATTATTTTCCCCACTAATACAACTGCTGAGATACATATCCATAATATTTTTTGGCACTTCTGTATTATAACATTTTAAATTTTCAGAGCCATATATGGATTGATTCCTCCACATTTCATTCATCTTTTAGTTTTTCAGTAATTTTGTTCCACTTCTCTGAATGGGTTACTAAAACCCCATCCCATTTTCACTCGCTTAAGGTCACGAAGTGAAGCCGTGACTTTCTAGTTTCTGTGATCTGTACTGAGACCTCTAAAGCAGGCTACCTCATCCTGCACAGAGGTGGGAAGTGATCTCATACGGGTAAGGGACAGAAGCAGAAAGAACTTTATAGGTGGCAAAGGAAACATTAAAAAAAAATCCATTTGTGGGTACATATTCTCTCCAAACAGATGAGGCAATGAAAGGAGACAAAACGACAACAAAGGAGAAGCAGAGTCTACTAACATTTGCTCAGTGTGAATCTCAGATTTCTCTGTGGGATTTACTTAAATTTACACCAGTGAAAGAGGCAGCAAAAGTGGCTTTCCACAGCTCGATGCCCCACAACTCCTTCTGCCGTAAATTAACCTGCTTTCCCAATGACTTCACTGCACTAACTCCCTGGAGCAATTGCTGAGATGACAGAACTAAGCATTGGTGTCTGGTGCTGGTTCCCCAGACCTGGCTCTGGACAGAGTTTTAGGAGTGATTAATTCCTCAGTTCGCACTCAGCGCTTTGCATGGACAAACAGCCCTGTTTGCTCACATGAGATGAATTGCAGAATCGGGACCCTGCAGTTTGCCCTGGTAGGGAAGGGCAAGGTTGCTTTGCTGTTTGGAGATTTTTATGGTTTTTTTGAGAGGTCTAAGTTATAAACCCGTTCATTTTGTTCAAAGAAAGATTATGATCTCTGGAAGAAATATAGTACTGGAAGCAACAACGCACACAGTGCTCGGAAATATTTGGCGTATTGGACCTAACTAAAAAAAAAACCCTCCCAAACAATGCACCTGCCATTAAATAAAAGTATTCACTTCGCCTGGAGCAGCCGAATTATTTGGAAAAAGTAAATCTTGCAAAGATAAACAGTTGGCTTAGTTTAACCATCCTAATATTTGTTACACGGCCGTGATCGATCTCTTGACTGTGCCATTGCCAGGGAGAGCCGTGATGGATCACTGCCTGGGCAGCAGCGTGGGCTCGGGACCCGCGGGGAGCCCCAGGCTCTGCAGCTGCGGTCGTGGCTCGCGGCGGCGCCACGGGGAGGCACCGGCAGCGTGGCGGGCTCACCGGGGACGGTGGCGTTTAGCCTCCTTCCAGCCTGATGAGGAGTTTGTGATACACAGAACCCAAACGTGTATCAGTGCAGGGAAATGTTATAGGTTTATGAGGAGAGTGATTAAAAATGTATCAAAGAGGCTTGTAAAGCTTATGGTTCAAGTTAACTGTATGAAGTAAACAGCCTTTAAGTGTCTCCTGGGACTGTGACAGATAGTCTGTGGGTGTTACTGCAACATGGTACTAGTGATTGTTCTGGCCATCCCAAACTAATCACCATCTGTGTGTATGAGCCTCTTGGGAGCTCCTGGTTGTTGGACAATCATGGTTGTTAGCATTTTTAATCAGTTTCTGTGCAGCACAGATAGAAACCGTATGCTCCAGCCTTTATTTTCCCTACTCGTGGAGAATTACTTATTGCAGCACTGAAAAGGGGATGCGGTACTTCCTGCTAATTTTAGAGGGTCACATTCACCTCGTGCACCCAGTCGTGGTGACATTTCCCTCGATGTTCCCTGCCTCTGCTCTGAAGCACTATGGTAAGAATTACGCTCTTGTTTTGCTGCTGGCAAGGTGGATTGAAACTCGAGTCCTTCGCTCTGCCTGGCAGACACCCCTCCTCCTCGTGGCCATGCTTCCTGCATGACTCAAAGGCACTGACACAAATGCATAACGTTCAGGATCACAGTTGGGGAGATGGAGTTGAGGGGGTTTATTGTCCTTCTTGGTAGTGAGAAATAGCTGCTGAAGTAGGAAGAACCAGAGCAGATCATTGCCTGAAGCAGGAGACTATGTGCAGTAGAAGTTATAGGCCCTGGGAGAGTTCCCAGCTGTACTTGCCTGGCTGTCGATGCAAGAGACACTGCAGGCAAAGATGGCTCCGAGAAATGGAGGGGCAAAACAGAGAGGGAAAAGGATGGCTTAGATCCAGGCTCTGAGGAGCGGAGTCGATGCTAAAAAGAAAAAGCTCTTCTCTCATTCTGTACTGAAGTGCAGCTCATCTCGACAATTAATCCTTTAAGAATTAAAATCTGGGGGCCCGGATCCACACTCCGCAGTCATTTGACATCTGTGCAGAGTGGCTGGAGAAGCGCTGCCGTGCCAGGTCTGCTGGAGGTTTGCACAAGTGGAACTGGCTCTTCATGTGCGAGGCTGCAGGCAGCCCAGCCCCGGAAAGTGCTGAATTGTCAAACCTGGCATCAACTCTAGTGCCCCCTTGTCCCCATCTCCCTTCCCCAGCCCCAGATTTAGCTATTAAGTACCAAACAAAGGGCTGTGAATGTGCGGAAGAGAAGGCAGATATTGTACACTGGAGGTAAAGAAGGGAGAAGGGAGGAATAGCGAGCAGGCTAAATTCCCTCCTGTTACAAACAAGCTGGAGTTCTTGCCTTAAATGAAACGTCTTTTTTGTTTTCATTATCAATGTTGCCATCAGTTTTCTTGAGCTCTGCTCTCCTTTTCTTTTCTTTTTTAAAGGACTTGTATCAGGCCTCATATTAATTTTCCCTTAGCCGCGAGGGTGTGAAGCCGAGGGGCGGTTTGCTGCTGGTGGGTTTATTATTAGTTCCTGTTGCTATGTCTGTGCATCTGTGTGAACAGAAGCAGGTTTTGAAGAATGAATTCAAATGAATAGAGCAATTTTCCGGTGCACAGACAGGTGCCCTATTTGAGTGGAGGGTAAGCTGTTCTCTGCATCGTTTAGGTGATGGGTCCGATATATTTATTCATCTTGATGTGACCAAACAGTTCATTCTCTCCAGTCCCGTCTATGAACTGTGTAAAGTCTAACACAGAAGAGTTTCGTAGTCGGTACCATGCCTGCAGTGTTGAAAGGCAGTCTGCGGCTTCCCATCCTTCTTCCTGGTTCTTGAAAGAGATGTCTCACTGGAAGCTGTATTCTGGTGCTTGCAGACCAAATTGACAAGTAATTTCTGTTTATCTGTTGTCAAAAGGGACAGTTGTATGTGATTAGGTGTATATTGATTATCTGATTTAAAACACAAATGTTTCCATGTAAACTGTGCTGTGCCCCCAGTCTCTTGCAAAGCACTGTTACGCTCCTCAGCATTGTGCAGCAGAGAGGGTTTTGCGCCGCTTTGGGTATGATTTGCTATTGCTGTCCTCCAGCCTGGCTACCCAAGGTGGTAGGATTTGTAGAATACTACAGAGTCCACTTAGGGTCTGAGAACTGCTGTCAGTCAGGTGCTATCACTGAAATCATACTGCAGTCGCATTTACATCAACCTATGAATTCCTTCTGGAGTGGGTGGAATATTGTGAATTTGTAGAGTTAATGGTCCAAGTGGGTTATAAAATCTATAATCTCTTAAATGCATGCGTCTTTATCTGTCAGCCTTGAAGATCATCGTGGGCCTGTATGAAATGAAAAAAAAACCTTTAACTGCTTCATGTTAACTAACATTATTAGAGCCCTTATGTTATTATCATTGTGTCTGCACTTGAGAACTCTTTGTTGATTATAACAAAACATGCTCCCGGCTGCTGGTAACCCACGTGTGTTTCCAAATTCATCACTGCTCAGAAAGTAGGAGGAGGTCACTCTGGATGGAATCTGGACTTGCAAACGTGCCTCTCCTGGAAACGATGGGGGCCCAAGCTTGGTGACTCTTGCAGTGCAAACCACAGTGTATCTTCCTATAAAATTAAAACCGGCTTTTTAGTAAAGTGACTAAGTCTGACAACTCCATTTCCTTTATTTTTTACTTCCAGTCCGAGAAGGTTTGCCTCCACCCAGAGGGGAAGGAGAAGAGTCAGACCATGAGAGGAGCAGACCTCAGTGGTGAAGTGCCAGTTTTAAGGATGTGAATGGCTCCTTGGCATGACTGGGTGAATCAGTAAATACGCATTGCTGTTTTGCATTCATTTCAGATCTAGACTGGAACAGAGGAGCCACTCCCTATCTTGTACAGGCCACTTTAAAAGTTTAGACAGTAAGGATTTGTCTTTACAAGTAAATTAAAGAGTGCCAAAGGCATTCCCAGGCACTTGAATAAGGTTGTACAGGGTGTTAGAATGGTCTTTCCACTGCGTCCCACACGTTCTTTGCACAGCCCAGGAGGCAGACAGTTCCAGGGATGGTTCTCAGCCACTCCATGCCAGCTCACCCCACTGCCTGGGAGCTTTCTCATATACATTTAATTGACTTGCCTAGAAATAAGCGTCTGCTTCTACCTCACACCTCATATGCTTCTACCTCGTATGCCCTCATATGCTGGGCAGATCTGTCTTTGCAGAGGGCTTTCTGTAGAGACCTGGGCGTGTACCTGGGACTCCAGAATAAACTGTATTTAAGTTGGCAAAGGGAAGCAGGACTTGACCTGTCAGCTGTTTGGCCTTCAGGGTAAATTCCACTTTGCGAGGCCGGTCCACGTGCAACGGGTGGCAAAATGTGAGGCCTGCTCTAAGTGGCTGTGGAGAACCATTTAACGTAAATAAAATTTTGTTACTGATATTTTTACCTCTTTACTCCTTTTCCTAGAATTATGTTTTCAAAATAGCAGGCCTGATTCTTCTGTCAATATTCAGGCAAAATCAAAAGGACTTTTATATGAATTAGGACCCACAAAGTAGGTCCAAATGCAACCAGCCATATCCAGGTTGTCTGTAGCTACACATACAATCCCATGGAAGACTATATTTGTAGTGCTGAGCGTCAGACCTATATCCTTGCAAGAAGGAATTTATTCTATCCCGTACTTCTTCCAATTAAGCACTGGTGGTTGCCGCTGCTGCGACATGTACTGATAAATGGATGTGGCAGGATCGACTGTGAATGTTTTGGCAGCAGCCCTCCTTCAGGTAGCTATTAACTTTATTTTTTAATATGAAATTCAGGCACTAAATCCAAGGAAAAAAAAGCATACATAATGTAGGTTAATTAAAATGCCTGTAAATGAACAGGTGACAGGTGTCGAGCCCCATGACAACCACAACTGGAGAAATGAAAGCGCAACAGACTATTAGGATTCCTGTGTTAATCAGGTAATAGTAACTTGGGTAATTACAAAATCATATGAAATCTTTTTTAAATCCCAAACCTCATTTGTAGCCTTTTGGAGATAAAATATAAAATGTAGAATTTTAATCCAAAAGGACTTTCTCTTCTCTGGAGCCCTCAATCTCCGATTTCTTCCACGGCTGACACAATTAAGGGTTGGGTTTTTTTCTCTCCCCTCTCTTCAATTTTATTTTAATTAAGAAATATTAAGTTAAAAGCCACCAAAGAGTTTGAGTTTCTATCTCTTTGGCAGATATTTGGTAGTCACTTATGTGTCCCGAGGCCTTTTTCTGTATAACAGGTAGAACCTGTCGTGTGCATCTGTTGGGTCTAAGAGCTGGAATTCATTTTTGTGCTGAGAAGCAGCACAGGGCATGTGTGAGATGAACCTGGAATAGAGTAGAGGCTGCTCTGTCTTCCCAGGAGCAAATTACACCACAGATGACTAAGAGGACTTCTGATTAAAATCTTTTTCCTATGAATATGAGCAAAGGTGGTGATGCTATTTCATATCTGATATGCAAACTGCGACATGTTACACTCCTAAGACAATACGGCATTCTTGCAGCCTTTCCCATACTGAAAAGCCCATCCAGATGTTGTTTCCCAAGGAAACAGACTGAACCCTCCTGAGGAGATGCTAATAGACATTCCCTCTCTTCTTCTTGAGTTTTACCATATAGCCAGGGTCTTGATCCCAAGTAGAAAGTTTATCAGAGGTGTTAAGTGACTTGCCCAAGGTCATTAATACAAATCAGTAGGAAAATGAAAAATGAAACCTTCCAGACTTTTGCTGTAATTACCAAGGCACATGCCTCTCTCTGGATCTGTCAAAGAAGAAAAAAAAAAATTGGCTGTAATTAGGGCTAGGAGCTAGTGCGTCTGCTGAGAATGTGCGCTAGGGTTCACTCTGTGAAGGGCCCTTGGAGGCTGATTCAGCAGCAAGCATATAAGGATTTTTCTTGGGTTTTTTTGTAAAATCCAGATATCAAAACTGAAAAACATTATTTTTCATCCTTGTCCCAGCAATAGAATTTATTGCCCCTGGGCTATAGACAGCCAGACAAATAGAAACAGATTGTTTTCTTTCTTACTTTGACTTGGAAGATGAGAACATGTTTTGTACATTCCTAAGTTGCAGCCAACATAAAGGTCTTTATCTTCAAGGAAATCAGTGGTTTGATTCTTGGTAATACTCCACTAACCTAGACAGTGACAAATTTCCCAGCTTTACCCTCCATACCAGGAAGATGATGGCATTCACCTCCCATCAAGAAGAACAAGGGGAGCTTCCCTCCCTTTCCCTTTTCTGATCAACACTGTTTATAAATTAAACAAAGAAAAGGATGGAGCTTTATTTTAGGAAGCTTTCAGACCACAAGTTGTGTTCTGGATTAAAGGTCAGGAAGGGAAATCTGCCAAGGTTTCCCCTCCCTACTGCTACTAATTGTCACTGCTCCAGTGGGGGGAAAAAAAAAAAAGAAAACTGGATTAGGGGGAAAAAAAAGCCAAACCCGCTAGTCAGAATAACAAGGAGAAAACGGAAATCAGGCTTCGTCTAGTGCTTGAGATATGCCCTACACAGACGCTATTGAATTCTCCCTACCTCTGTGCCAGCCTCCCCTAGGCATGGCGGACAGTACTTATTTTGTTTGGGGTTTTTTCCCCTCCCTCCCTCACTCTGCCTCCTTCGGTGTTTTTATTCAGGCACAGCAGGCACCAAAGTGAACACTTTTAAAAAAGGGGGGGAAAAAAAGAGGAAAAAAAAATTGCTGCCACTCTCCCAGAGACGTCCATTATGCCTCCAGAGCCCTACGTTTTGCAACATAAAAGCATAATCAAAAGAAACCATGCTTCGACTCAGTCAGGGACAGGGCAGAATAGTCCATTTAGCTTTATCCTAAAAAAAAGAAAATAATTGGACCAAAATTCATTTTAAATAGGAGCAGGAAACAGTTTGTTTGCAATCTATTTCCTCTGGAAAACAGCAAACCCTATTAAACCCTCTTTGGGAGCTATTTATTTTGGAAGCAAGTTCAACATTCTGCAAGCAGCACACGCACGCAGAAAAAGTTGTAGCGGAGTGTAATCTTTGGAGGAAATGTCCATATTTATCTCCGTTGTAGTTCCAACCAGCTCCCAGAAAAACAAGCTTTCCACATCTTTAGTTCTGCATCCCATCCACAGACCTGAAGTGATAAACCCATCGGTAAGAGTTACAGGTGTGAGGTAGGAAAACCAGCAAAGCGAAAGTGTTCTTCCTTGGCCTCCCTCCTGCTCTGCTCCCGAGGAACTTTTCCTCTGTGTTAGCTCTCTTGCTCTTCTCCTCTCACTCACCTTGGAAAAAAAAAACCCAAACAATAAAAAAAACCCAAACCCCGTTATCCCACAGTCCTTACTCTTGGTGGGTTTTCCCTTGCACTGTTGTGTGGCATCCACGCATGTGGGTGAGCTGGAGAGACAGCACATAGCACATGGGCACCGCAGAGCCAAGCCTTCTGTCACTGCTGGGTGTCTTGACACCAAGTCTTCTCCACCTGCCAAAAAATCCTCCCACTCGCAGCTCTGCTCTCGGACCTGTGCCCCCCCTCACCTGCTTCACTCCCCTTCCCCTGAACAGAAGGAAAACACGAACCCAGAATGGAATCTCAAGAAGAGACCAAAACAGAAATGCTATTAGCTTTTGTCACGTGTTTCTGAACACTCCAAGGCCGTGGAGACTGCTCGCTGTAGCTTTTACCTCTCCTTTCAATGGTCAAAACACAGTGGGATCCCTGAGTGAATAGTTACGATGAATAATTTTCAGCTTGCACATTGTGTTTGAGCAATTTGGGAGTATTTGATGGCTGAGATGCACCAGTTCAAGCTTCGCTGCTGATTTGCAGTGGGACAGGACCTCACGTCATGATCCTGCTTCTCTCCTAAGGCTGGTGTTACTGCCAGACACAGAGATATTCCTCACTAGACTTTCGTGTTTACTCATGTTAGGACGGTTTAATCAATACTCCTCAGTGTTGGCCTCAAATTCATCCACCATTCGGTGATCCCAGGTAATCCATTTTACATGTCGGTTTGGCTCAATGCCTTGTGCTAGGCAGGCTTTTTTTCCCCTGCTGTGCGTGGATGCTGAGACCTTTGCAGGCGTTTGGCATCCCGTTACCCAGGAGGCTGTAACGGGCCACAGCTTAACATCCCCTTCACGTCTTCACACCTGGGAAATGCAGGGACTTTTGTTGCCGAGTCTGTTCAGGTGCTGGATGACGTAGGTGTGTACCCTTCATCCGAGACTGCTAGAAGGCATCTGCCAGGCCCTGCCATTTCCCTCAGAGCTTGCTTTCTTTTCTGAGGCATAACCATGTCTTCCCCAGTTTTCTCTTATCTGTTGGGGTAAGATTAACCCACCTATTTAGATATTTGCATTCCTCTTAGCCACCTACTCCTGTCCCCACTTCCCTGATCATCTTCCTTCTCTACATGAATTTCTCTTTATATTTAACCTTTAGGTTTTTGAGAAAGGAG
Source organism: Haliaeetus albicilla (assembly GCF_947461875.1). NCBI lineage: Eukaryota > Metazoa > Chordata > Aves > Accipitriformes > Accipitridae > Haliaeetus > Haliaeetus albicilla. Next base: position 11,378,923 of record NC_091491.1, read on the forward strand.
TATAATGTGTCTCAGCAGGGTGTCATTTGATTTCTGCTCACAAGAGAGGGTCTTACGGTACTTCCCCACAAAATGCTTGTGATTTATGAGCTATTTCTCACTTAAGGGTTAAGTATGTTATCTCCTAGCCCAAATATCCTATATTAGCAATAGAACTGATTACCGCTATTTGTATCAGTCGTTGGGATCCTTAAATAAAATGGAGAGCAGCTTGTTGGAAATCCTCATTTCACTGAAAAGCATGGTTTTACTTCAGTAGGGTTTGCATATATATCGTAAATCAGCTTGGAAAAAGGAGGGCGTATTTTTTTTCTCCATCTGATTGTTTTACACATTTCAACAGTGTGTAAAAACACAGCCTGTCATTGTTAATTTTAACCAAAGGGAATTACTTCTTGAAAGGCTGCAATCGTGATTAAATGGAAAAGGTGATCAGTAGTGTAAATTTGGAGCTGATTAAATGCCGTCAGCTCAGATTCCTTATGCAAAAGAGATACAGGGATTAGGCTGGCTGCTTTTGCCACATAGACAGCATGAGCTCTTAAGCACACCTAATGCAGAAAACTTCTGCAACATTTGTTTCGTATTTTAGCATAAGGGCAAGCCTGAAACCTGCAGTTCGTGGATTGACCTGATCCTCCTTTGCAGTCATACAGAAACCAGCTCGCTTGCTCTTTCCTACTCCCATGAGACTGGCATGGCAGTAACAAACAGTCTAGGATTTGCCACTTTAGGAAACGTGGGGTCTTCCCAAATTGTGAGGCAGGTTTTGTAGTCCTGAGGAGCTTTGAATGCGCTGTTCTTCATGTTAGGGAATGTATTTCTTTCTTCTGTTAATAAGAGTCCTAGTAATACTAGTGGAAGTTAACAGGAAGGACCATCCCTGATTCCACTATTCTCCTACCTGCAAGGTTGCCACAGCTTTCAGTCTTTATATGGATGAGCACTTCTACCTCCACTGAAGGTACAGAAGGGACAGCTGCAACATTTCAGACTACAGGAAAGGGAACTGGTTTCCGCATTCACAAGCAGTTGGGTTTGCATGCTTCTTTGTGGGTGATGGTAAGGTAGCATTTTGCAACCCTAGGCAAGCAAACTGTTCGAACACTTCTTCCCCCACTGCTAGGTCTGATGTCTTCACTGTCAATTATTATCACCATATGTCACGTTACCACCTACCTCTCTAGGCTGGACATGATGAGGTAGGCAAAGATTTAATCAAGTGGAAATGGCAGGCAGCTATTTTTAAAGGATGGTTTTAACATCAGATCCAAAAAAGGTTTGGGCTACTACTCTAGACCATAATGCTTAGTTGTTTTTAGTAGACCTCACAGTTCTAGGAGGTACACAGATAGGTCTGTGCTTGCAGCAAGGAACGTTGATGTTACAGGTAGGGAAGGGAACTAAGTTGCCTTGGGATTGTACAATGCTGATTATGCTGGACAGAACTGAAAAATTATCCTGCAAATCTGACCTCACGAAGAGCACCGTGAAGTTTGGAGCAAGGTCTGTCATGTTCCCAAGAAGCTATGGTGAGATGGTGGTGAGGGAACAGCGTAGCAAGTCTGAGTGAGAATGACCAGAAGAGAAAGGTGCCCTACATTTCTAAGTATTACGTGTGTACATAAAATATTTCTCAGACTTATTGCAAGTTACTCGTAATTTAGATTTTAAATAATACAATATTTTTCCAACACTATGGACCATAGACTTCACATCATCACATGCGATCAAACCAACAGAGTGATGAGGGAATATGGGCAGAGGTCTAGTTATTGAGATCCAAACCCCTCCTGATTAAAGGTCTTCTGTGTTTACTTTGGTGGTTTTCTCACAGCACTGAACAGTTAACCAAAGCCAAGAATTTCACCCTATTTTATTTTTCCTAGGTACATATTGTCAGATACTGGCAAGTTGGTAGGCTTTTATTTCATCCATTACTAAAGAAGTAGCAGTGGTATAAAAGAAGTTGGTGTACAGCTGATACGTCAAGTAGAACTTACTTTAATTGAAAAGCAGTTCCAGTCAAAATTTTTTTCCTTCTCTTCTTTTAAGGAGGTGGGGGAGAATTGTTTTCAAGCATTATTAAGCTTTTTTTTTTTCCTCCCAGAAGCTAAGAAAGCCATCTGTGAAAACCTGTTTGCATGTTTGTTTTCTACAATAAAATGCAAAATACTTCTTCCTGTTAGCGGATTATGCCATATGTCACTCCCTGTAACAAAACCAGCATGTTTATTAATGAACCCAATCAGAGGCAAGGATTTAAAAAGATTTAAAGGAACTGAATTTTTAGTTCAATATTTTAGTGTAGAAAAACTTCTGGTCTGTTGTTAGTGTTGTACTTGGAAAACTCAGGCTTTGTTTTTTATATCAATTTGCTAAATTGGCAATGGAAAGAGAGCAGGAGGAAACTCTCTGGGAAAAGAAATCACACTGCGATCCCTACGTTCTACATGCGTGAACCCCCAGCTGATTGTGATCAGCAGTTTATATGTGATTAATATTTAATTTGATTGGTATAGTTTTTTCTGCAGATAAGCTAATTAAGGAACTTGATGGAAAGGACACCCCTGTGCATTAATGTAGCAGCTTTTTGGTTTCTGTAGGGCAGACTAAACCTTCCTGGGTTACAGATGAGATGATTTCAGCTTTCTCAACTGCGTAGTGAAGAAACCTGAATTCCGTGGCTTTGGTTTTTTGTCCCCAGACTGCCTGAAACTTGGGCTATGATGGTTGCTGCTATGCTGAGAACTATATCATACATGACAAGGGTGATTCTGATAGATGCAAAGATAACCAGAGAGCTTCTATTTGCCCTTTCAGATGTCAGTAGACTGCGCATACTGAGAATCTGGTTACATTCCTGGGAGTTTTTGACTTCTCAAATAGACAAGGTTTCTTATCAAAAGGGCTCAAAGCTTGCTTTTGCACATGGACTTCACACCAATCAATACTTATTTTATCTTTAAACTCTAATACTGCCCTCACTGATTTAGATCTTGTTATTGTAGAGATCAGCTCAGGCACTTGGTCTGATAGTGCTGATGGAAGGGAGATGGAGCGTTTAACCTTAGGCTGGGATTTCTCATGTTGTTCCACCCAGGACCTAGCAGCATTCACAGAAGGGGATTTTTAGGTTGCTGTGTGAGGATGTTTTGTCCCTTCTTCTAAGTTTACAGTGAATTTATGATGGTTTTTGTATGTGTTTTTTGAAATATTCCAACACCTTGCAAAAACCTAAAAGAAACAATAACCGTCTGATTTTTCACATGTGCTTCCAGGGTAATCATTAGCAAAGGGTGAATGCCAGGTCTGTTCTCCGGCAGCAGACCACTGCTGGAAATGGATCCATTGGTTCAAAAGGTAGAAATACACTTCTCAGCGCTGAAGTTCTTGCACTGAGACCTGGCTGGCCACTTACAAGGGGGATAATTACGTTAGCATCTTCAAAATTCATGTCTTAAGGCAGGAAAAGGTGTTCATTAGCTCGTTAGATGTATTTACTAATCCAAACCATGAAACAGCTTCCTATGTGTACTTTGTTAAGACCAGAGGAATGAAATTTCTCTTGATTTTCCTCTAACTTTCTTACGTCTGTTGAAAGACTCCATAATTTAGTGCCTTTCTCAAAGGTGTAATTCATCATGGAAGAAAACACAGAAAAATAAAAGTGACCTTTTTGAAAGGTCAGTTCATGTTTATGCTTCAGAAACAGTCATGAGTACAGGTTTGGAGCAAGATGAGGCTGTCCTAAAATAGCATTCCATTAATTGTTTAATCAGCCCATGCTTGTTATAGATTTGGCATATTCTGTAGACAAATCAGGTCAGAGGTAACAAGCGATTCAAAGAGACAGAAAAAAAGCCTACTGCGCTTTGGAAAACATGCTTCTTACAAGAAAAAATCTGAAATGGAAGCAAAGTCTTTTGTCGTGGTTTAACCCCAGCCAGCAGCCAAGTGCCACGCAGCCGCTCGCTCGCTCCTCCTCGCTCCCAGTGGTTTCCCAGAATCTGGAAAACTAATAACCTGACAAGGTTTCACAGGAAACCTAAAAGCCCAAGATTCCTGGATTCCCAGCCATCTGCTTCGGATACCCAGACAAATACATGTCAGCCCAGCGGCTGCCTTTATTTTTCTCCTTTTTTGTTAGCGTGTGTCTGTTATGCAAGCGATCTTTGTTACCTGTTTGGCTGCAGGACTTCAGTTAGGGCCTGTATCCCACCCCAAAAATGCTATCTCATGGGAGAGCACTTGTGACTATGGTAGCTTCCCTCCACCTATCATAAATGTGTTAAAACATCACGTTACAGCCTTCATATCCAGAGGATTCCTCTTTAGGAGCATGAATAAAATGCATCTGAGTTTATGTAGGCAAAACTGAGCAGTATCATAGAGGCTGGCTATACTTTTAAACACAAAATTTTGACATCATGATTTTAGTAGACATGCCCTGGAGGAGAATGTCTATGGATTACTTGAGATCTGAGAGAAGGAACGGACGTGAAGAATTTTATTCATATATTGTTTTCAGCAATAGGGAAGCATCCACTTCTCTGCTGTCTGCTTAAATGCCCACCAGCTTATTTTTCTTCCGAGTGTGCCAGCCCCGACCGAGCTCTACCCTCCCAGTGTGCACTGGAGCTTTGCCTCTGAATGCTTCTGCTGCACCGTTGTGATTTCTGTTCCAGGCACCTGAACTTTGTCAACTCTCCAGTTTAGTTTCCCAAATGAGAAATGAGCTGGCAGCCCGAGGTGCAGCTAAGGAAGTAGCTAATTCCTAAGGGCTTCTGTTGAAAATGGGGAACGTGCACAGTCATTTCTCTTGACCATCAGTGCTGAGCGATGGTGGCATAAAGCAGGAAGCCTTTTGCATCTCGTGGATGGCAAAGCAGTGTTGTTATTCTGGCTGCATAGCTTGGCTTGTTATTGAGCACATGCTTTGCAGATTAGCCTGTTTGTATAGCCAATCGAACATGTGCTCCATTAAAAATTAAAACATCCTGTTTTAAGGATGGAGCAGGAGACATCAGCTGCCACTGTGCAGCAGACATGGAAAGCCCCCAGAGCCCATTACCATAGGTTACAGCAAATGTTAATCAGTGCCAATGCAGTTAAATAATGCAGTTCGTGCAGATGGCAGCTACTACATCTACTCACAGATGTGTCCTCAAGTCCCTGAGGTTGCTGTATCACAGGAGTTGTTGGGAACAGTCAGATTCGATGCTGACGGTAGGTATCACCTTTGTGTTTATGCCATATATACCAGCCAGAGGAAAGACAGCAGTCGATAGGATTGAGGAAGGAGTTTAGAAACACGCTAGAAGGTTGCATAGGGCAGTACCTGAACTCAAATAAAACAATAAGGAAATCTGTGTCCTTCACAAGTTGTTTTTTTTTGCCAGGCTTATTTACCTTCTGCACATACAAATCAGTGTTTTAACATCATTAAAGACCTGAATCCACAGCTCAGCTTTTGAACTTGTGGATATTTGTGATCATTGCATATCGTTATAATCATTCGATGTGTATGGGAGGGCAGAGAAGAGGTTATTAGTCTGCACACGCCAGTCAAACTTAATTTGGGATTTTTGTATTCTTCCTCATCTCTGCAGAAGTGACTCTGCAGTTGCAATTATAACCCTATTCACATCAGTCTCTAGGTCATGATATAGTACAGGTGTTCTCTACCAGGTTGCCGTATTGTCCTACCTCAGATGAAGTAATTTATATACCTTTTCAGCTGTTTATGCTCAGTATGTGTGTTTATCGAAAGGCGTGTGCAAATCTATATGACATGCAAGAGTTTGCAGATGAAAGTTGTGCTATAAGTATAAATATTGTTTCTAAGATGTGTCATGCTGTTCAGTATGTAGTAAGAGGAAAAACCATTGCAAGTCAAGAAGCTAAAAAGCATTTCTTTTTCTTTTTTCACATCTTAGGACATCCTTCATCATCTATTGGTATTTCAGGGCTGTGTCACTTGTAAATGTTCTTTATCCCAAATCTGTGGATTTCTTGGCTTATAATGTCTCCTTTTGTAAAAAAGGTTCTGTATGTATATATTGTGTTCTGGTGGAATAGCTTGAAAAATGAAAAATTTTAATCAGTTAAGCACTTGGCTTTTTCTCAGCTTTTGCATAATTCATTGAGGACATGATCATTAGATACCATACACAGATTCAAGGTATTCCCATTTCCTTGAGACTTTACTGTTACTTCTGGTGCAAGCGTCTTGTCTACAACGCACCACGTTTAACACCTTTCATTACGATGTCTACATCCGTGTTTTATGTAGAAGACCAGCTTAAAACCCACCATCTGCAATGAGCCTCGGTTGAGACATTTGGTTGTTACCACCATCTGATTTCTTGAACCTGCCATAAGACTGTCATACTTCACCCTTCTGTGCTGTTTCCCAGTCCCACTGTATGGCATGCCGTGACTATAGCCCATCTTTTGCAAAGAGCTATTGGCGGGATTGGAAATTGTACAAGTGCAAGGAGGTTGGTATAGAGATCTAAGAGCATAATACATTTTGGTTGTTTAAATTTAGCTCTCAAGGCTACAAAATGGGACTTGGGACTCACGGGACTCATTTTTTCTCAGTAGTTTCATCTTTTAACCATTAATTGTCAGATATGCGGTGTGGGATGAGCGTTCTGCTGTGACCATGCTTCTGTCAATTAATAATGGAACGTATCCAAAGTTTATCTGTAGCAATCATTCATACCATCTGGCAATACAAATTAGAGGAATTTGAAAGCAGTCTACAAACAGGCATGTTGTTCTAGGGTCTGCCATAATTATATCTATCAAATATAGAGAGAAGAAAATGTATTTAATGCATTTTTAAACAGTGTGTTGAGATCAATATCCCCTTGAAAGCAAGCTCCCGTTTCCAGAGAACAAGGGTAGCAGCATGGTTATGTAGCCTTCCTGTGTGCTTGTATCAGCAATGCTCCCAATGAGAATGAGCCACTTTGGGGAATGAGCAGGGGATTATTCTTCTTGCCCATTCTGGCCCTGGCCTCATTCCCAAGCCTGATGACAGCAGTGCCAATTAGTAACAGACTGAGGACTGGCCAGAGATGACAACAAACCAGTCACAGGACAGATAGAAATGTTTAAATGAGCCACTGGATCAAACCAAAGTGAAGAAGTTGTTTGTATATGCAGAAGATAGCAGTCTTACTATATTTTCCAATATTTGAAGCCTGCTTAATACAGTCTCAGTTTACGGCCTGGACCCATCCTCCCCCACGTGCATGGATGCCCGTGTGATAAAGCCACCTTGGTTTTTCACAGTGTTTGCACAGACTAGAGCGGTAGCGGGTCCTCCCAGCACCATCAGGGCAGTCTCATGGCTCTGACTGCTCTTAATGGACCATATGTGGTTGTTGCACTGACACTGATTAGGATGCGCAGCCCTCCAGCAGCATCTCTGGTACCCTTCCTGCACTAGGGTGCTTTGAGCCCCTCAGACCAGCTCCAGACACCCATGGGGTTCGGTTGCCTACGTGAGGATGGCTTTTATGGATTCTTAGTAACTTTTAATAACTGCCTTAATGTGGAGAATCCATGCAGAGATGTGTTTGCCCCTTCTAGTTTAGGTCACTTCTTTCCCTAAGAAGACTTCTACCTAGAAGAGGCATGGCAGTCTCTTCTCCTGAACGGTGACCATAGATGAGCCTGCTTTGTGCCTCCTTGGCTGGTGAAGCTGAATTACCTGAAGAATTCGTGTGCACACATGACCCGTGCTGGTCTCTCCAGAAAGTCCATCTCATTGCCACTGTATCAGATGTAAAATCAAACAAAAGACCTGGAAGTGAAAGAAATGTGAAATATAGTTTATTCTCATAATTATAGATGAGGAATTGTACTGCATATGTGTATTCTCTCAGTAATGCAGCTGCTCTGCCCTTAGAAGGGTATTTATAGACTACTGAAGGTAAACAATCTTGGCTTATTTCATATTGCTACTACATTTTGACCGAGTTTAACTACAATTTGATCAAGAAAGCTGCTTGCATGTCAGTTTTACTGATACGAGGTACTTCTTCCTTGCTATTTCTGCTAAATAATCTCTGACTAGTTTTCACATAAACTGTTTTGATATTAGTAAGTTCTTTTGAGTTTCAGTAGAGGAGCGAGTTGTAATATGCAAAACCCTTGGCAATCTTAGAGTCATTAGCTTAACAGCCTCCGTGATACAGTTTGAGGTTACTGTTTGATTTTGTGGGATTTTTTTTTCCTCTCTTGGTATTTATTCCCTGCCCATTTTCAGTGCTATGTAAATGATTCAACATCAGGATTTTGACACGTGTGATGAATTTCAGTGTTTCAAAGCTCATAGGGCATTTGCAGAAGTTTATTCAATAGTTTATGAGTTATCCCACTCTTTCACTGCTATTTTGCTACCAGTCTCCCAAGTTTGTGGTTGACTATTGCAGCATTTATATTTACCTGGTAGACTAGCCTGTATCACAGTTATCACTGTGTGTATAAAACTAATGTTTAGGTGCTTTTTAAAATTAATTTTACTGCTTCTTCTATGATGTAAACTGATAGCAATATTTCTGAATCAATTCGTTTTAGCTGATGACAATCTGTGCCAGTTGGAAATTTATCTCTGATTTAATATACAGAATGGCTGAAGAAGTTTTGCACAAAAAAAAAGCTTGAGACATCCAGTATGTAGTGTGGGAGCACAGAAATCAGGAAAACTGCTAAAGAACTGCTGTTGCTGACCAGATGATCCTGTGATCAGTAAGATGTGATTAACTGTCACTGTAACCCTTCCCCAAGGAGCCTGCTGAGCCTGGTTCTGACCCAGTGTGCCCTCTCTCTGGTGAGAAAGCTGCAGTATCCATGGCAAAGGTGTTTTAGAAAAACCTGGGAACAAAACAGCTGAACAGACTTTAACTTCCCTCCCTCTATGATGTGCAGGTGTCTATTCTATTTAGGGCCCTGATCCAGTATCACTGAAGTCAATTATAATCTTTATACTGATTTCCATCAGCTGTGAATCAAGCTCTAAAAATCTTATGAAACATTCATTGTTATGTTATCTGTCTAATTTCTGAAGAGGTGAGTTATTCTATGATTCTACATATGAGTGCTAAATGCCTCTTATGTCTCCATTGGTGTCATACTTTATGCTCTGCCATGTGTTTTACAACCAGTAACAAAAGCATGATTGGAAATAGGCCACATTAAGCTTGTCTGCACTTATACTCATCGAATGCATTTTGGAAGGGGTTTTCACTGCTTTTTTTTAGTTAGGGATTTAAAGGAAAGCCAAACTGGTATTGTGAAAAACATTCCTTTCCCTTGATTCCCCTTAAGCAGAGTAGTTAGTCTACATCTGTTTCTGCTTCCTATATACACAAAAAAACCCAGTGATTTCAATTTGCCAATAGCACTTCTGTGATACTGAAAGTGTGATATTAAGCAAATTATTTTTATTAGGTCAAGCCTAGCGTGACCTAGCTTGCTGCTAAGGCAAGCCACTAGTAATAATTCAGAGATGTCACTGCAAGGCTAAGTTTCTTTTTACATTAAAGTTTAAAACTTTTAATTTCCATCAATCAGTTAAAAAAGAGACATTTCATTCTTCTATTTGCCACTCAGTGAACACGTAACTGATATTTTACGAATTTTAAGTACATGTATAATATATACATGCATATGCACACACATACACATATGTAATATAATACGTAGATACATATATCTGCATGTACATAGTTGCATGCATTTGTACACAAACATTTATTTATTTTAAATGTCTTTTTAATATTTGTGGGGTCTTATATGTATGTAAATACAGTCTTTACATGGTTGGACACTTGAAAACGCAGTTCTCGAAGGCTGTCACTGTACTCCATAGTGGTTGAAATAAACATCTTAAAACAAAATTGCTGAATACAACATGGACCCTACCAGATATGCATATTAATCCTGGGTGAACTCAGTGAAAATACTTGTTTGAATAGTGTTCACCAGCAGAAGAGCTTCACAAGTGGTGCTTCCACATGAACAACACAGAGTCCTCTCCTGTACATGTATGTATTAAGCACCATTCACAAGCTTTAAGATGCAATCAAATTACATATAATCTCTTTCTCCTGGTAGGAAGCCTGATTCTCGGATAATCTGTATTAGAGAGTTTTAAAATTTAATTAAGAACTGATCAAAACTTGGGCAAGGATCTCAGGATTTTGCTCTTCATTTGTATGTACATAGCAAAAGCATACATTCAAAAAATTATATTGCACTGGGAATTCACAGCTTCAAGGTGACTTGTCAGAGATGATGGATTCTTTAAAACCCCACCTATTCTTTCATCAGCAAAATAGCTGTTAAGTTTTTAAGGTATTAATCCCATATGTGCATGGCACTGTTGTGCTGTTAGGTGAAAAGGTTTAACTGTTTTCCACTCTCGAAAGCATCGCTGTCTTATCTTCAGAGCTAACTCGGCATGTCTGAAGTCCTGGAAAGCAGGTGATTGATCAAGGAATTTAGGAAACAGCTCCCTCGATAAAGCCAAGGAGGATATTTCCTAAGAGGGGCAGTGGGAGTGGGGAAAGCATGAAACTTATTTAACAAGCAAGGCTTGAGTTGGATAATCTGCATAATATATCCACTGGTATTAAGTCTGTCATCTTTGCATTGCATTTCGTGTACAGATTTTGCAATAGCTGTCTTTCACTGTCGGTTCTAATAAAGAGTGTTGGTCAGCTTAAATTCCCTGGGAGCGCAGAGTTATGTTTTGTGAACTACATGTGCCTGAGGCCTCTCATGCATGATTTAAACTGCTTTGTAAATGTCAATAGGTGGAAAAGCATTAGATCCCTTGTAGATTTCTCCAAATCCTCAAAGATGTGTATACCATGTATAAACCATGCTACAGTTTCAAGGCCACTGCAATCTCTACACTTGCCTAACTGTGGGTTTAAGGTATTGCCAGAAGCAAAATATCGGTGTATACATGATTTGATCCAACTGGCCAATGAGACCCTTTATTAAGAAAACCTTTGCTCCTGTGGAAGGTCCCTTGTGATATTAAGTGGGCACACAGCATAAATGTTGGATGTCCTTCAAACTTTGTTGCTTTATGCCGTCTTTAAAAAAAAAAACAAAATGCATTTCTGCTTTGTCTGTGGAATCTGCCTTTAAATGGAGGACAAGCTCAGCCACAGGAGAGACTCACATTTCTCCGCGTGTTGGGGCAGAGGTGGAAATAGGACTTTGTAGGTTATGAAAGAAGTCAGCTTTTAATTAGGAGTGCGCTGTCTATTGGCAGAAGCCACTGACTATATGAAATAAATAAGAATCTGTTACTAATGAGAAACTGTGGGGGCCTCGGATGACTCCAGGGATTGGTAATGTAGGTCACTGGTTTGCAGCCGCACGAGGAGCCATTGCCATCTGACGCCTATTCGGTAACCTGCGTGGAAGGAGTCCATTGGGTGCCAGCCCAGTTTCTTGCGGGCAGGTGTACACTTTGCACAGCACTGCTGCGGCTGGCACTCCTGATGACAGGCCTGGCAGAGAGACCAAGCACTGAAGGGACTTTCAGTTACTGACCTGGCCTCTCACCCCAGGTACAGTTCTCCAGGTCAGGCTCGATGCATGCTGGGGACAGTGTGAGGAAGGTAGTGCAGACGTGCCAGGTTTGCTGACATGTGGAGGGAGCCAGCTGCCAGGGTTGTCACTGAGGACCATCTCATGAGCACTAAATTAGCTGAGAAAAACACATTGATAAAAGTATTCAGCTATTAGTGGAATTCATCACTGTGGCCAAGGGTAAGCATGACACTTGGGTACCAGTAAATTGCTATTTTGAAACTTATGGGCTGGAAAGACTTTGATTTGTTCTTCAATTCAGGGGATAAATATCATCTTCATCCTATTTTCAAATTCATGGGGAGAAGATCCATGCCCAGCTTTAAAAGACAGAGGCCCCACCTCCAGCTCAGAAGTCCTTGAGCTGCGAAAAGTGTGTTGTAGGGAAGGATGAGTGCGTGCTTGCTGAGTCTATGCTGCTACGTGTCTTTGTAGGAGGCAGGGTATTAAGCTGGTTGGCCTTCTTTTGTCACTGATTTGTCTCACTCATCTGAGCTATTTTTTAAGTAGACAGCCACATTTGCGTACCTTGAGTTGTTTGAGGTGGGGTCTTTCTGTTTTCTTAGCAATGTAAAAAGTTATATTCTTTGTGTCCAGTTCTTCATGTTCAATTATTCATTCTTTATTTTCAATGTAAAAAGTTAATCTGTGTAGTTGAGTCCATGCTTTGTGCTTTTAGTTGTACTTGACTGTTGTATGATGGCAGTGTGTGGTCTTTTCCTGGATGGAGAACAGAACAGCTCAACCAACCATCAGTTTGTGGAGTCAGCTGCTACCTGTAAAGCATGCAGGGAACTGCTGGCTTGAGGTGTGTTGGTGTCCAGAGCAAGATTCCAGCTGGCAGTAACCAGGTTAAGCATAAGATCAACCATAGTCTTGTTTCTTTCTCCTGATCATCCATGAGCAAAGGCCTGCATCTCATCACCAGAAGCATGCATAGGCTGATAGAGGAGCAGATGACCCTTCCCAGTTCAGAACTGCAACAAAAAAAGCTGCTATGTCCTAGTTTCTACTGCAAAAGGGACCCAGGACTCATCATGTCATTTGAGATCTTTCTGGACCTCTTGTTTTGCCTGCAGTAGCCTCTGGTACTACCTGACAGTTCAGCAATGGTATGGGCTCTGCCACATTATTCTCACCATTCTGGTTTCCTATTGCCTTGATTCATGATCGCACTCTCCATTCCTCCCCACTGACCTCTGGGTTGTGTTTCCAAAACTGTTTATGAATTCTCAGATACTCTATTAATCAGCAGAAACTTCTAGAGTGTTGAACGGCTCCTCAGAGAGCTGACACATACTGCAGAGTGCTGGTCAGGTCTTTTATTAACTCCTTGATGTCCAGTAACTGAGCTTTGCAATCACCATGACCTTTGGAAGCCAGGGTTCCAACATCCCTGTGTTTGAGTTCCTCTCAAAGCTCAACCATTCAGGCTGAAAATTTGGTTCACATGTATGATAGGTATCAAATGAAGAGGCTCTCATTTTATCACAGCATCTCTTTGAGTGCTGGGATTCCCCAGGGAACAGCTGGCTTTCTGCATTTTGCACAACAGTGGCTTTGGTCTAAGGTGGCTTTGTGCTACGTTGCTTCCAACATCTTGAGGACCGAGAACTTTTTAACATGTTATTTCCTTTTACAAACACAGCCATTCCTGTCACTAGGATAGCGACTCGCCTGCCCACAAAGCTTCCCGTGCTTGTCCCTTACATCATCAGGCAGCATCTTCTGATCTCGAAGGAACTGTATTCCACTGGTTTCAGAGACTAAACATTGCATTTGCTGTTCAATATTGGTTATCCTTCAGTGTTCATGGAGACAAGCAAAACTGCTATTTATAGATTTACTTTCTGTCTCTAGTTCAGTGCAGTCAGTTCTGACACACTGTCCTAGTAATCTGATCAGCCATGCTGCTTTTAAATGCAGGGCTAGGCCTTGGCCTCTGTCGGGAGGGTGACAGCTGTCAGATACAGATAGTAGGCTACAGATCCTGGCTGCTAAAACCCACTCATTCATTCCTGTTACAGATCATTGCCCACAGCTTGAAACCATGCTTTACAGTCCGCCGATTAGCTGGCAAGAGATCTACATACTGTATTAGCAAGGTCAGCCAGTGAGATAAAGGCTAAAACCCCAGCCCATCTGAACTATTTTTAAGCAGATAGCCACATGCGCTGGCTGCTTGTTTATTTTCTCCCCTGCCCCATTATATCACACTAGTACAATTAGCGAAAAAATAAACAGTAAAAAAGACATACTCTTGCAGATTGTCCTCCATTATAGTTCAACCCAGCGGTGGTGGGACACAGATTTGTTGGAGAAATGTCACGCACTCAACTGCCTGCTTGTGCTCGGAGTCCTGATGTAATTGTACGTTCCTTCTTGTTTCTTAAAATAGGGTAGTTGGTTTCTTTTGCAGGACAACATGATAAAGTTGAGTTTGAAGCTACCATTGCTCAATTTGTTGGAAGATTTTTGCTCTGTAAGTTATTCAGGTTTGTGCATGAGTTCACCTGGACTCCCAGAAAGAGGAACGGGTTGTCTCTTGTCTGTGT